>NC_046661.1:13309638-13310716 GCF_010883055.1 Belonocnema kinseyi | reverse complement strand
TACATCATTTGACCGATATTTCCCATCACTAGTACACGGAGAAACCTTTTGCTGCAGTATTTGCTAAAAATCAGACTAGATTTTACTATTTTTAGTTTGCAATGGAGGGACATAGCGGAACTTTTGTAATGTTTACTACTCCGAGTAGTAACTAGTAACTACATGCCGAACTACAAAGTTCATTGGAAGAAAATAAAAAAATGTTACATTTATTTCTACAGAAGATTGCAATATTTGCAAAGGACTACAGTAATGTCGAGAGAGACCGGCGCACTGACATAGTAAGTGACTTAGTAAAAGTTGGTGCAGTCAGATTAGCAGACGAAAAAAAATAATCCCAACATGCGTCGCGTCGCGTTGAAGGTCACGATACGTATACTTTACACGGGCATACGACGTAAATGTAGAATTATTTTTCATGGAATGTTGAACTCTTTCGGACTATTATATTTATTTAAATTGCAATTGTACAGTACACACGATTATATATAGTTTATACATTATTATATGCATGCAGGAATATTATATTACAAGCTGAAACAGAAAAATGTTATTAAAGTAATGCTAGTAGGAATCGAACACGGGTCTGCAGCGCGGCAGCAAACCGATTTTCCATTCAGCTCAACTAGATAATGGATCCAGAAATTTATCGCTCTTATCAAGTAAATGCTAGCAGTCAAATTGACTTCCATTAAATTATTTATTAATTGTTCACAGTGATGGCATTTTTTAAATTCTAAGCACTATATCTCAACGCAATCAAATATCTTAATATCGAGGTTAAAACATTATTTTTTGCTCTCTGTGGAAAATTTGTTTTTCAATTGTAAGTTTTCGAATTATCCTAATTTATTGTAATAAGGATCTTTGCATCAAAACCAAATTGAGTGATTGATAAGTTTAAGGAATTTCAGTTGAGCGTTAGTAGGCTGACATCGTTTACGCTCGGCTACACTCGGTCCAACTCTAGGCTCGCTTACTAAGGAAACTATCCCAGGTGTCCCTCACCGATTTTGATGAAACTGCAATATGTTGTAATACATCGAAAAATAAGAGACACGTATTTTTTTTTATCGGC
>NC_046661.1:13304017-13309538 GCF_010883055.1 Belonocnema kinseyi | reverse complement strand
AGGATATTTTAAAACATTCCAACGAATTTTCAATTAATTTCAATAATTTCGAGCGATTTCAAAGAATTTAAAAATTTTTTTCTCATATTTTTTTTTGGTTGTAGATTCATCAATTAGTTGGATGAATTTGTTTTCTGAAAATGTAACTATTTTGTAGAAAATTTATTTTCTTTCTGGTTAAAAATTAATTTTTTTTAACCAGAAATTTAACTATTCTATGTTTAAATGAAAAGTGATCGTTTTTAGTTAGAATGTTTTGTATTTTATTGAATACTCTTCTCGAAAAAGCAGCAAAATCAACTTTTAAATGGTTGAAATTTGGATTATGCGTTAAAATTCCATGTAGAAGGTCACGGAATAATCGCAATAGTTTCTTTTGCAACGGTAAAAAGTTTTAAAAATTATAAGACGTATAACGCCTGTTGACTGCTACACTTCAAATGCATCGCCTGTAAGTAACAGTCAACAGGCTTTATATGTCTTATATTTTTTAAAACTTTTTACCGTTGCAAAAAAAAACTATTGCGATTATTCCGTTACCTTATGTAGGGAATTTTAACGTAGAATCCGGATTTCAACCATTTAAAAATTGATTTTGCTGCTTTTTGAGTTTTTTTTAAAAGGAACCGAATGGGGTCTTCCCGGTAAGAAGCCAAATGGTCGCTTTGTTCAAATATTATCAATTGAAAAAATATAAAATCATGATAAAAAATTGCAAAAATTATTTTTCACCAGAACCTTCTATGTGGAAATTGATCCTGACATCGTAAAATGACCGACGCTATGTTTTAAAAAGTTTCTTGCCTGATTATTATTAAAAAAACAGTAAATAAATGTAGCAAAATTTGCTAAATTAAAAGGGATTAAAATTTGTCTAATTCTTGGTTGCTTTGTGGTCATCAGCAAAACATTGTCAGCGCTAGGTACAGAAAGGGATTCAATTTGAGAGCTAACTTCAACTGCCGTGGATATTCATAAGGAGAAGACAAAAACGGGATCCAGAAGTATTCAATATTTCTCACGTTACCACTGAATGAATAAAATTTTTCAATACTTTTTAATGCAAGCCTTTTTACCGGGTTTACGGGTACTTTGTAGAGGCTCCATTCGGTTCCTCCGGTACGCCAGGGTCTGGAGTGCTATGCCCGAGTATCGTTCTAGTATTTTAGAAAAATGGCTGATTTTAGAATGGTAGGCGTAAATCGGTACTCTCGAGTTATAATTGATGGTTAGCATGCTTAAATTTTAGAGCACTTTACAAAGAGTGCTGGCTCCAGACCACTCTAAACGAGAAATTGAACACTAAATATGCGAGAAAGTGATAGATTTTTCTTAAAATAACTGCGAAACGAAATACGTCACACGTAGAAGGGAGAAACATAGCCTAAAATTAACCTCAGAAGGAAATACATTACAACACTTATGACTCCGGGAAGGGAAAATACAAATATAAAAAAAATTATAATAAGCTAAAAACAAGAAAAAGAACGCTCAAGAGGCGAGAAAGTGAAAAAATTTTGTAATAAATAACCTCGAAACGAAATACATTCCACGTAGAAGAGAGAAACATAGCTTTACATTAACCTTACAAACAAGTGTCCCTTTTAGAAATAATCAATTGAGATCGATAAGAAACAATATAACTATTATCTTAATCGATACAAAACGTGTTTCTTAATTGTGCCAAAATGATTAGCAACGATTGAGCATTTTGAATTTCCAATTGTTTCTAATCGGTCACTTAGAATTTGCTACGTGATGGCAGCACTTTTGTCTAGCGGGAATTATTTAAAGACAGTTATTTGCTTTTTCGGAATAATATACATTTGAAACTGTATATATTATGAAGCAAAGTAAATAAACATCTTGTCAAAAATTCTTACCAGATGAAAGTAGTGCTACAAAAAAATGTGCTAATAGTATATAATGCTAAAAATATAAAATCAGATACAGGATAAAAATAAAAAAGTTGATTTTGTATTAATGAAGCAAAATTGTTTTTTTTAATGCGCTCTTGGATTGTTCATTATAGTGAAATTTTTGTTATAAAACGTTATAAGTTTTAAAATCAGTTAAGATTTTTAAAAAAAGTAAGCGAATAGTTTAGAAACTTGAAACTTCAGAAAAGCTATTATAGTTTTTATTATAGATTTTATTATATAAGTACTCAAAATGATAGACAAAATTCATTCTAAATGGAATAGTGAATTTAGATCAATGTCAGTGATATTTTATTCGGAAATCATTTGATTATAACTTCCCCTTTACCACTAATGATTAAAGTAAAACCAACTTTTTCTATTATTCGCAAGGTAGCCACTAAAATCGAAGATAAAATCTGGAATAATTTCCTGTTAAAAAAATTTTACACCAGTCAATAAAATCCAAAGTTTAAGTTTTTGAAGCTGAATATTTTTTTGTTTAAAGTATTTAAGACTAAATTGCAAATTAAACCAATCGAAGTGGAAGTTTTCTGATTACTGAGCGTTCTAAATATTTAATTAAAACATTTCAAGCAGCGATTTCGAGTTCAAACCTTCATTGATGTATGTAAAAATGACAAGCCTTCTAGAAACTTTTTTATAAATAAAGAATTTGAAATTGTGCAATATGGACTTAGAAGCCTTTATCTATATTTAATTTAAAATTATGCCATGTGAACTTTAAGTATGAAAAATGTTTAAATTTTTAAAAAGTTTTAATCTTGTTTCAACCCAGTGGGCCCAAAATTTGGCGACGTCTTTACGACATCGCTACGACGCATTTACGACAATCTGATGACATCCTATGCCTGTGTCGTTATGATGTCTTTATGATATTCTAAAGACATCGTCAGATCATAAGACGTTTTTACTATATCGTAAAGACATCTGAAAGACATGGAAATAGGATATCCTAAAGTTTTCGTAGAGATGTCGTAACGATGTCGTAAATACGTCGCCAAATGTTGTGCCCAATAGGAATTTTATTTGAATTAGTAAAAATGCAGAGTTCAAAAATATCATTTTAAAATTCAGGTTTCTAAACTGCTCATGGAAGGAAACCCATTTGTTGTGATGAATTTCGCACGTATTCAATTCAATTTTGAACATAATGAAACCTAAATGAATCTAATACTATACAATTGATAATTTCAAACCTTTAAAATAAAAATATTTGTAAACCAAATTATTTGAAATATTCAAAATTTAATATTTTAAATATTTAAAACTAGAATTTTCAAGAATTTTAAATCAAACTTATTTGTAAATTCAAAATTGTTATATTTCAAGAAACTTAAAAGGATTGGATAAGTGTTTCTACTAAAAATTTAATGAGCTACCTATAAGTTATTTAGTCTGAGTTTCAAAATATTGGCGTCATGCTACCTTCTATAATATTTCCAATCGTTTTCAATTGGGTATCCATTATTCTGATGTGAGTCAGGGATTAAGTTTTCACTTACAGAATTTTTATTTTTTCTTAATTATAAACACGCGGTTTTTTATTCTGTCAAACAAACAAATTTCAATAATATGAATTTAAAAAGAAGTAAATCAACGTTTTACAATAATATGCCGGCTTAATCAAACTACCTATTTGTTAATCATACTAGATCACTGTTACATCGTTAAACGGTATGATTTTTGCATGTTGCTAATTCATATACTTTTAACTTTTCATTCGGTATACTGACTAAACATTATATGTTTTTTTACTTAAAACTTTGGTTTAATTACTAAAAATTAAATATCTAGCCAATAAACACGTACGCGTCATGTGTGATACATACGAAAACTGCAGAGGGCGTATTGCAGACAAGTGCATTTACTCAATTCAATTCGATCGGGAAAAATGGACACAATTAGCAACAATTTAAACCGATTCAAATTTTGATTACTCTTAATCGTTATTAATCGTGTCCAATCGATTATTTCTAGAAGGGGTATCACAACACGTATGACTGTGAGAAGTGAACAAACAAAAATATAGATAAATTAATATAAGCAACAAAAAAAGAATCCAGGAAGTCAATATGGCACTTTGTGACGCGATAACTGCTAGGTTCATAGAAATATTAAAAATGAACTTTTTTGTTATGTTCTTAAAGTCACGGTAAATTTCTCGACTATTTGACCAAATAATGCTTAATATATATTATTGGGAATGTATTTCCAATATGTTGCAACAACAACTTATATTATTCTTGCTTCTTTTATGAGATTTTTAGCTATATTTTACGATGCGGAAAGAAGAAATTTTTTTATTAAACTTTAGAGGAGTGTTTTTGACTCCCAAAAGAAAATTTTCATTTTTATTACAACTTCGAGCAAACAAATTTTTTCGATACGCCCCAATAAACATTTGTATATTAAATCTAAAACATCGGTTTACGAAATCTTTCTTAAGAGACTATGTATCTTCAATATCATATACCGTGTATTGATCATTTATAAAAAAGTAAGATATTTCCACTTTTATACAAATTAAAAACAATTTTGCAGTAATTTTCAATTAATAATAATAAAACATAATATTTCCTCCTATAGATAAATATAAATTGCATTGTATTTTAGTACGAAATTACAATAATGAAGCAAATAGGTAAGAATTAAGTCGACGAATTTAAGGTTATTGCTTTATTTTTTAAATTCAAAAAGATTTGAAGGCATCTAGACTCTAGTGAGCCGACAGGATCCGTGGCAAAAGGCCCAAACGACAAAGCGCCCGCCAATGGGAGTCGCGTAGTCGTGAAAAAGGCCCGCGAATCAGAGAGCGAGTAGGGGCGTGGTTAACAGATTTTTACGGACCCTCTAGGGAAGGACGTGACAATATTCCCCCACCACTCGCCTTTGGGTCGAAAGTCGTCATACCACTTTAGCGCGCGCTCCGTTTGAATATCGTAAAATTCATCACAGCTGCGCGTAATATTTGTACCACTACATTTCTTCACAACAGCTGTATCACGTTACTACATCCCCACTACCAGCGCCCGACCGTATGTGACCCAAATCGTGCTTCGGCCAATCCGTAATCGGTTCCTAGATTATCGCGTCCTTCCCTAGAGGGTCCTTACCCTGAGAAACTTTGTACTGAAAAAAAAACTAAATTAGGTTACAATCGAGGGACCAAGGCGATAATTCGTGTATTTTGATACAATAATCGTGAGCTATGCTATTTTTATATGAAATTTTCCTATTGATAATACGAAGTCTTAGTATTTTTTATAGTAAAATCCTAGATAGGATAAGTTAGTAGAGACGTAATGAAAGTACATAAAAAGAGTAGAAGTAATAAGTACCTAAAACAAGATAAAAGACTAAATTTGTTAGAAGAATTGCTATTGTCTGAAGAAATATTAATTATACTACGACACATTCTATTTTTTGTATTATCGAGTAAGACAAATTCGGAAGATCGCTTTTGAATATTAGTAAGTGACTTAGGAAACTATCCCAGGTGTCCCTCACCGATTTTGATGAAACTGCAATATGTTGTAGTACATCGAAAAATAAGAGACACGTATTTTTTTTTATCGGCC
>NC_046661.1:13299614-13303917 GCF_010883055.1 Belonocnema kinseyi | reverse complement strand
GAAATTTGGTTTAATGTTTAATTTTTTTAAATTATTGTTTTAATTTAAAATAACAATAATTGTATAAAAATGTGATACAAACATAAATTTAAAACACGTGAGATTCAAATGAAATAAACTTTGCAGGATTAAATGCAGGCTGATTTAACGCGACTTTTATTTTTATTTTTTTAATTAATAATTTTATTCATGCGAGCGTTTTCTGTAATGTACAAAAATAAAATGGATATTTTCAAACAACTCTTTTTTATCCAAAAATACATTTGTTCAATTATTGTTATTTTTAATTCAAATAATAATTTTTAGAAACTTTAAACATTAAAAAGTTTTTTCCTCGGTAAAAATATTTTATTATTCTATTAAAAAATTTTTTTAACCAACTATTTTTTAATTGTTCAAATTAGATAGTTGTCTAGCCCAGATATTGTATAATTTGGAAATTTTCTGTTGGCAATTCTTAAATTCGGTAAGATTGTAAATTGTCGAGAATTTTCCAATTTGGGACTTTTATATTTCGACAATGCATTGTCGAAATATAAAAGTCCCGAATTGGAAAATTAAAAATAAAATTCCCACATCACTGTAAAAATTCCGAAATTATAACATGGCAATGTTATAATTTCGGAATTTTTACAGTGATGTGGGAATTTTATTTTTCGAAAAAAGCGACTGAAAAATCCCGAAAAATAAAATTCCTGACACTGGAAAATTCGTACATTGAAAAATAACCAATAATAAAATTCCCGAAATTATAAAAGTCCCGAAATATAAAAGTCGAATTGGAAAATTCACGAAAAATAAAATCAATAAAATTCCAGACAATAAGATATTACCGAATTTTAAAAATCCCCAAAGAAAATGCCTGAATCATAAAATATACGAACTAGAAAATTCCTGAATTTAAACAAGTTAAAAAATTGTTTATTAAATATTATTTATTTATTGAAAATACAATAATCGAATATATATTTCTGGATGAAAAAATTTGTTTGAAAATGTGCATAGTATTTGAAAAAAAACATAAAAAAGTTCTGAAAAATCGAGTTTTTTATTAATAAAAAAAATAAATAAAAATAAATGTTGATATAAACCACTGTTGAATTGAATCATCCAAAGTTTGTTTCAAAAATGTTATTATGTAGGAACGAAGAAAATTTAGGCAGAACATTTTTTTCTTTTAAAGCACACGTGTTTTTTAATGTATTTTTTAATACAATTTTTATAAAATTATTATTCAGGTGCCGGAGATTTCATTTTTTGGGATTTTTCATTCATTCCTTTCGGAATTTTTGTCAGTGGTCCCATATTTTTATACCTCCTCTTAAAATTATGTAATTTTTCAAAATAAAAAGTCAACATTTGAAAACATTACAAAATCATCAAAACTACCTGTTCTCTTTTAAATTATTTCAAATCTTTTAAAATTATTTAAAAATTTTTTCGGAACTTTTAAATGTCTTTTAGACTGATTCCCATTTTTTCTAACATTTTTGTAAAATCCTGCACACAAAATTGTTTTAAGAGCTTCCAGATTTTTTCTAATATTGTAAATCTTTTGAAATGTTTTGAAATAATTTTGAACATTCTCTTTGAGTTATGTAGTTTTTCAAAATAAAAAATCATTTTAAATCTACCCAGAGATTTTTATTGTTTTCCTAGTATTTCAAAAGTCTTGAGGAGCTCCAAATTTTGTTCTTTTCTTTGTAACATTCGAAAACCTCCAGCTTATTTGATTTTTTTCTAAATTAATGCTTATTTAACTGTTCTTTAAGAATCAAAATGAAATACTTTTACCTTCGAAATACAAATAAAAAAATTAAACAATTATAATCGTAACATTCCAAGTTTAAATTTGTCACTCTGAAATTGTGACAATTAATTTTCAAATTGTTTACTATTGAAAATTGTTTTTTTTTATTTCTAAACCAAATAGATTATAAATGGAATATTTTATACTGAAATGATACTTCAAAAAGATTTTGAAATTGAATAAAGGCGTTCATTTTAGAAGCCATTAATTATGTAAATTATATCATTTTGAACAGATCTAGAATCACCTTGTAAAATCAATCACTGTTTAATTTTTAATACTCGAACTGCAGTTCAATTTTCAAATTTACTTTCATTTTCTGATATCTCACGGTCGCGAGTCTAGCTTAATATTTAAAACAACTTTCATTTTTTTGAAATTGTAATTTTTCGGTTGTTACTTACGGGACAATGATTTTATTCTTTGAAATATTTTCTACAGATCTTGTTGATAATTTCTACATTCTCATCAAAAATCAGAAAGTATTAGTTTTTTATGAAAAATAACTTTTTCGTATTTTATCAAATGTCAACGTTTTGAGGCCCCGTGAGTGAGAAAAACAAGTTTTTGCGTCGGGTCTGTTTGTCCGTCCGGCGTCGTCGTTGTTGTTGTCTGTATACCGGGTATTTTTCGAAAGACTGGTCCGATTGGATTTGGCTTTGACACACTGTACGAGGAAACAAACAGAAAGCTCGAGTTCGTTAAACAGCCATTTTTGATAAAAATCCAAAAAGTTGAAGCTTTTTCAAAATTTTTGAGACCACTTTTTTCAAATTTGAAAATTTTATCGACAGCTATTTATGGTACAAAAAAATATGAACAATTTATCCTGACAACTTTTTTTGATAAAATCAAACTTATCAAAGTCAAAGGATTTTCAAAATCCAAAAAACCAAACGAAAATGGACATTTGAAGCAAAAAAAGCTTGATATGGAAAAAAGCCAAGAGGCGAAAAACGCTACTTTTTCAAGGCCCCATCATTATTTTATCACATTCTCATCCATAATGACAAGAGTTTTATGCGAAAAATGATTTTCGCGAATTTCATTAAATTTCGACGTTTTGAGGCTCCTTGAGTCAGAAAAACAAGTTTATACATCGGTATCTATCTCTCTAGCGTCTACGTCGTCGTTAATGTGGTTGTGGTTGTCTGTATATCGGATAACTTTTGAAAGAATAGTCGGATTGGATTGTAGTTTGACACACAGATTTTTTTATTTTAAGAATTGTATGCAAAAATTGTACTATTTTTATTTTTATAACAATTTTTTTATTCAATTAAATGTTTGCAATAAAAGTGTTTCGAAGAGATTTTTTAAAAATCTTTCGGGGAATAAAATTAGTATTTATAGGTCGACAAAGGTTTATTTTCTTTACCAAATTTGGCTTTCGTCTAAATTTTTTCACTTGTTTTTACTATAGTACAATTTACGTTTGCATCTCGGGCAAAGAAATATAGGTGATAGAATCTCTTTAAATATGAAATTAGTCCATACTTTTTCATGTTTGAGCTACAATTATTCCATTTTAGAGTTATAAATTATAGTCGTGAAAAACCAATAAAATGTTTTAATTAATTTATATATAAAACAAAAAACCTTTGTATAATTTAATCTAAATGCAGCTGCAAAAATTTAATTTGAAATGCGTTGAATTCAAGGTATAGTTTAAAAAGAAAACTGAAAGCAAAGGATCGACTTTCAAAAGAAGCGAAAGAAAGTGACTCGCTGGATTGCAAATGAATATAGAAAATGGTGTATTTTCGCATTTTTAAATTTTTAATTCAAACTTTTTCGCCTTTGAACAATTTCGAAAAATTTCGAAAAATTCTGAAAATTCAAACAATAAGGCTGTTTTCTGAAAATGAAGCAATTTTAACGTTAAAATTCAAGTTCCTAAACTGAAGGCCTAAAAATTTTGGAAATTTTACAATTAGTGTTATGTAAATTGTATTGGTATTTTAAAAGTGTATAAATAGTTCTTAAATTAGTTTTTAAATTGTCTGCAGTTTACCTTTTTTACATACCTAGATGTCAAAAAAGCCTACCCAATTATTCAAATTTTAATCACTTATTTTCTAAGAGAAAATCACCCCTGTTTACTAATCACTGAAATGGATTAGAAAAAAATTGCCAAGACTCAAGAATAAAAATATGCATGTACAGCGAATTTTAAAATTTTTAATTGAGATTATCTTTAACTTTGTGATGTCAACAATTTCCATATACATTTCTTTTTAATAATACTGTAGGAAAAATCAACAAGATCGAGCGCCGAAATTATAATTAGAGCAATTTTTCTGTAATTCTATGGGGACGACTGAAATATCCCGAAAAATAAAATTCCCGGCTTGGTAAAACTCCCTGTCCCAAAAAATACAATTCCAAAATTAATAAAATTCCTCAACAGTTTATAATATTAACGGATTTGAAAATTCCCAAATAATAAGACTACCCAAATAAAATTGTTTCTTAATCAATATTAATTATTTA
>NC_046661.1:13290347-13299514 GCF_010883055.1 Belonocnema kinseyi | reverse complement strand
TTCAATTAAAAAAAAAAATTGTCAAAGAAAAATGCTTTCAGCACTTGTTTATCTTGAAATGTCTTTCTATAATACTTTTTTTAAAATTAAAAATATGATTTTACGAGAAATTTTTTTTTATAATTAAAAAAAGACTGTACCGAAAACCTGGATCAAGCTTCAGATCTGAAGAAAATTCAGCGATACATACATGTCAAATTTTTCTAACCTCAAAAAATTTTTCTACTGCTTCACGTTATGAGTGTATAAATAAAAGTTGAGAGGGTGCTCATTGTTTTCGAGATTACAAGTACTGTCAGAGATGAGGTGGGAGATTGCCGAGCTAATGGAATAAGAGAATTTGAATAACATGCGCTGATAACTGCGCCCTCTTGGCGGATTGCCTAAGAGTTACTTTGAAGGCGCAACTTGCGCGTCGTTAAATGACGAAAGTTAGCAATTTCTCAAATGATTTACCAATGAAGTTTATGCTCAATTAGTTACCACAAAGATATCTTTGTTGCCGATATGAAAGTTTTGGAAGTCTTCGGTGCAGGGATGGGTAAGTAAAATACCCTAGGTAATTAACGCAGTTTTTAAAAGTAAATTACTAGGTATTTTACATGCCTAGTTTCTTACACGATGTAAATTACGCGTATAGGAGACTTTGCCTTCTGCGATTCTCCTTCCCCTCCACAAATACAACCTCTAAGACTTGTTTACCAATGCAAACATTCCTTGAAGTAAATTAAATAAATCAACAAAATCACATAGGTAATTAAACATAAAAACATATGACCAGCATTTCAGCTATTAAATATTAAATGGGTCAATATTTTATAATAATAATAACAAAAAACATATAAATGTGATAAATATTTACAAATTACAAAGGTTTTTTAGGTTAGAATAATTCACCGTTCTTCCTAAAAAATATATTAAAACATATATCAATTACGAATATTTAAATGCCCAAATGTAACATTATTTCAACATTATTTACATAGCTGTGTCCCATAAGACGATTACAAGCAACATTTTTTAATATTATGTTGAAAATATAAAACATTGCGCTCCATTTGGATGATTTTGATTATTTTTATTTACTTGGATACGTTTAAAATTATCTCATCCCATGGAATTTATGGAAGCCCGAAGTTTTTTCTCTATCATTATTTTTATCCTGAAAAGTTGAAAATAATGAAAATTCTTTGAAATTGCTTTAAATTATTGCAATTAATTGAAAATTTTCGGAATGTTTTAAAAAATCTTAAAATACTAAAAATCCTTTGAAATCTCTTAAAATTTTGCAAAGTTCTTGAAAATTCCTTGCAACTTTAAAAATAACCTAAAATATTTTATATCCTTTAAAATCTCATACTAAATTATTGAAATCAATGGAAAATTCCTTGGAATCTAGTAAAATATCCTAAGATATATCAAATCCTTTAAAATCTCATATTAAATTATTGTAATCAATTGAGAATTCCTTGGAACCTTTTAAAATACTCTCAAATATTTCGAAACCTTCAAAATATTTTGAAACACCTTGACATCTTTTCAAGATTTATAAGGTACTTTGGAGTTTTTAAAACAACCCTGCTATAATTGCTAAAATTCTTTGAAATTCCTTTAAATTATAAAAATGAATGGAAAATTCATTAACATCTTTTTAAACATCCTCAAATTTTTTAAATCCTTTAAAATCTTTTGAAAATTCCTTGAAAATTCCTTGAAAGTTTAAAAATACCCTAACATATTTCAAATCTTTTATAATCTGATGCTGCATTATTGAAATCAATGGAAAATTCCTTGGAATCTGCTAAACTATCCTAAAATATAATAAATCTTTCAAAATATCATATTAAATTACCGTAATCAATTGAAGATTTCTTGCAACATTTTGAAATACTCTGAAATATTCCAATACCTTCAAAATATTTTGACCTACCTTGACCTTTTTTTAAAGATTTTTAAAGCACTTCTTTAAAATTCTTTGAAATTCCTTAAAATTATAAAAATAAGATGAAAATTCCTTGACATCTTTTAAAACATCCTCAAATATTGACAATGTGTTGAAATCTTTTAAAATTTTTTAAAGCTTTTGAAAATTCCTTGAAATTTAAAAAATACCCTGAAACATTTCAAATCCTTTAAAATCGCATATTAAATTACTGTAATCAATTGAAAATTCCTTCAAACCTTTTAAAATACTCTCAAGTATTTCGAAACCTTCAAAATGTTTTGAAACACGTTGACACCCTTTAAACATTTCTAACATACTTTGGAATTTTCTTAAATAACTCTGCTAAAATTGTTAAAATTAATTGAAACTCCTTTAAATCATAAAAATAAATTAAAGATTCCTTGACATCTTTTAAAACATCCTCAGATATTTAAAATCCTTAAAAATCTTTTGATGTATATGTGAAAAATTTCAAAACGTTAAATATTGAAATGTTTGTAGATTAGAGTTTTGAAAATGGAATCAATACAAATTCAAAAATTTCGAAATCTCATTTTCAACTATGAAATATAAGTAATTTTCAACTCGATCGAATTCAAGTCTTAAGAATTTGAATTGTAAACTTAGAAGTTTATTTACAAAAAATTATTAATCATAAATAAATTGAAAGCGTTCAAAATTTAAAAGTATGTTTTAAAAACACCCCCCCCCCCCCACGCACACACAGTAATTTCTATTAAAACTTTAATTTAATACTTTAACTAATCTACAAACATTAAAATTTTTAACAATTTTGAAATTTTTCTGTTTTCTAAGTTTCAGTCTGAAATAATTTCATTTAGAGAATGCCCAATTGAAATACGTAAGTTTGAATGTTGAACGCTTTGAATTAATTTTTTATAAATAAAATTTCAAGTTTACAATTCAAAATTTGAAGACTTGAATCCCATTTGGTTGAAAATTATTCTTATTCAATAGTTTAAAATGTTTGAAAATTAGATTTCGAAAGCTCTGAATTTTTATTGATCCCATTTTCAAAACTCTAATCTACAAACATTTCAATATTTAACGTTTTGGAACTTTTCTCTTTTTTAAAATTTCTATCTGAAGCTTTTCAAAATTTCCAGAGATTTCAAAAGATTTTTAAGGATTTTAAATATTGAAGGATGTTTTAAAAGATGACAAGGAGTTTTCAATTTGTTTTTATAATTTAAAGGAATTTCAAAGAATTGAAAAAATTTTAGAAGGGTTATTTTAAAAAAATTCAAAAGTACTTTAGAAATCTTTAAAATAAGTTCTAGGTATTTCAAAAGATTTTAAAGGATTTGACAAATTTGAGAGAATTTTAAAAGATTCCAAGGAATTTTCAATTGATTACAGTAATTTAATATGGGATTTCAAAGGATTTAATATATTTCATGGTATATTTAAAATTTCAATATATTTTCAAGAGCTTTAAAAAATTTCAAGAGTTTTTAAAAGATTTTAAAAGATTTTCAATATTTGAGGATGTTTTAAAAGATGTCAAGGGATTTTTATTATTTTAAGAAATTTGAAAGAATTAAAAAAATTTTAGAATGGTTATTTAAAAAAATTCTAAAGTACTTAAAAAACTTGTTTAAAAAAGTTTAAGGAGTGTCAAAATATTTTGAAGGAATTGCAATATTTTAGAGTATTTAAAAATGTTCCAAGGAATTTTTAATTGTTTGCGTTAATTTAATATGAGATTTGTTTTAAAATATGCATACAATTTAATATATTTATGCATATTAACTATTATTAATAGGGGAATAGGCTCAGATTACCCCTGGATAATAATGATTTAACGTAGCATAAATTTTGTAAATGAAAATTTTCAACTTAGTAATTTTATTTCATGATCAAATGTTTTCAAACTGTTTCTAAACATTATTGATTAAAAAGATCATTTTAACTGCAAATGGGTTTTCTAATATTATAGGAAATAACTCTGTTCTTAAAATTTTGCTATCACAGTATACAATTTGTAAACTTTTTCAAACTTTGAAAGAGGTAAGAAAAATGAAATACATAATCGGCAAAAAACTTGAATATCTTAATTTTTTAAATAATTGAGTTTTGATATTAAAACACACGAAACAAAATCTAGAATATTTGAGGACAATTAAAAGATTTTTTAGGAAAACTGAATGGTTTGAAAAGATATTTCAAAGGTGTTGAAGTTTTGTAAAGGTCTTAAATTAATTTAAAATTTGAAATTTTTTAGACGATTTAAATTTTTCTATAAATTTTGTAGGAGCGAGTGTGCGCCCCTGATTAAAATCAGTTTTTTTTTAATACTTACACAATTTTACTAATGTTTATATTCGTGAAATTTTAAATTCAATAACCTTAGAAAATTATCTGGAATTTTATTGTTCTGGACTTTTCGAATTTAAGAATTTTCAATTGTCTGTAATATATTAAAAAATACATCAAATTATATGAATTTAGGAAATGTTGTATATGAAAATTTAAAGAAAAAGATTAAACAACCACCGCAAGATCCTACTGTCAGCAACCGTCATATAAAAATGACACCAGTCCAAGCATACACGCGATAAATCTTACAGTCGCCGCTACTTACCTTGCCGCTTCCTCTAACTCTCGGTCGAGCTCCCTTCCCACCACGACCGCGACGTCTCGGCATCCGAGAATTGTTCCGCTCACTATTTTCATTGCCGTCAATAGTTTAGGTCTTTTAAGGCAATTTTAAAGTGCAAAAAGTCATTATATACTTTGTTAATGAGGCTTATGAAACAAATTCGAAATCATACAATATTTATGTGTTATGATAATTTCCTTGTCACGTGAGATAATCTCAAGTATGGCTAATTTAATCAAAGGTTTATCCAAAATTCATAAATACTAACCTATTTTTAAGTTTATTCTGCGAGAGAACGATGAGTTCACCATTTTTTGAAACCAAATGTGTGATAATTACTTTCACAATATGTATTCTGAAAATCGAACTTTCACCCTTTGTAAACACAGGTTCACGCGCGGCAACGTTCGTAGCGAGCGAAGCAATTTGTATCAAGCACCACGCACCAAGATTAGACTCGAGAGTGGGGGAACATCGTTTCCAGGAAAAATACTCTCCTACGGTCCCATCCGCGGCCAGGTAAATAGCGTCGACTGTATTTACTTTTTCGGAAATTTCTGAGTGTTAATACTTTTGTTTACCGGATTCTTGAGTCAACGCAGTTTTTAAATGTTTTAAAAAGTTTCAAAATATTTTTAAATTTTCTTTAAAAATTTTGTTTTTAAAATAAAAAATTAATTAAAACTTTCTCCGAAATGTTAAGCTAAACATTTTAAATTTCTTAAAAACTTTCCAAATTCCGTAATAGAATCCAACCCTTTTTTTCAAATCTTTAGAAATCTAAATTTTCTTTTATCCTTTAAAAATCTTCTCAATATTAAAATTTTCCAGAATCTTTTTTGGCCATTTTTTGAAATGTTTTGAAAAAGTTGTAGAATATTCTCACAAAATTAATTTTTTATAATTTTGATATGCTCGCAAGTTTGAGCGCGCCTAGGGCACGCGATGGTTGATTCTCGCGCTTCGCGCTCGATGATGGGTTACCTCGCGCTTCGCGCTCGGATATTTCTTCTTTGCATTTGGAATGCTTGAAAAAAACTTGATCAAAAAGATCTCTTTTAGATGGCAGTATTTATATGCGACTTCATGTTCTGAATTTTTTACTTAATTAAGTATTGTCAAAGATTAAGTTTCTCAAAGCTCTGTAGGCTTTGAGGTACACATTCTCATCATGACACTCGCGCTGCGCGCTCGATTACCGACCGATATTTGTAAACAGGTTCTATTAAATCTTGTTTTTTCTAATACTTTCTTCGTTTTTCCACACATTTTTTTTATAATTTTTTTTTTCAATGTTATTTTTCACGAATAAAACAAAAAGTACGCGTCCTATCAAGAAGTGATCCTTAAGGAATTTGTAGATCTTTTTTATAATAACAATTTTTTAAATTCATCTTTTTTCGTATCCTAAATAGCTTGTCCACAAAATGGAATTTTTTATTTTTCATTATTTTTTGTGCAATAAAAATTTGAATTTTTTATTTTGAAGAAAATCAAAAAATTTGTTATCATGATCTTATAGGGCTTTCAAAAAGAATTGTTTTTCTTGTTTTGACTTTTTTTCATGTCGTGCGTTTTTTGGCTTCAAATTTTGATTTTCGGTTGATTTAAAAAATTTGGAAAACACTATATCTCTGAGAATTTGCATTTTATCGAAAAACGTGATGAAGATAAATTGTTTGTTCTTTTTAATATTATAAATATCCGTACATAGAATTTGCAAATTCAGAAAAAAGTGATCTTAAAAATTTTCAAAATGCGCTCACTTTTTGAATTTTTATCAAAAATAGCTGGTTCACGAACTCGTTCTTTCTTTTAGGACCTAAAATAAGTGTGCCAAAGATGGATTTGATTTGCTCATTTTTTCGAGAGTTATCGTGTTTACGGACGGACGGCCGGACGGACAGGCAGAGGGACGCCATCGTGAAAAACTTGATTTTCGGATTCAGTGGGTCTCGAAACGTGGAGATCCGTTGAAAAAGTGTGATGTCTAATTTCTGACAATTCTAATACTTTCTCAATCATAATTAATGAGAATGTAAAAATCGGTTTTGAAAGATTTTAAATTACATGCTTAGAAACTTTTTTAAAACTTTGAAAGGTTTCAAGAGAACGAAAGAATATTCTTAAGATTAATACGAAAATTTGAAAGGATTTTTTATATTAATTTTTTGAAAAAATTTAAAAAGATATTAAAATTTTTGTAAACATTTTTATAAATTCCGCGAAAAAAATTGGAATATTTTGAGACAAGTTTTTAAATTTTTTTATATTTTTTTAAATTTTAAGAAAAATTTTCCTCCGTTTCAGACATTTAGAAATTTCAGAAGATTCTGAGAGATTAAAAAAAAAATTCCGAAAATTCACCAAATATTTTTTAAAAAGAACTTACATTTGTAACACAAAAAATGAATTTTCTACCAAGTTTAATTTTCAAGCATTAAAAAGACAAATTATATACTTCAGTTTTCAACACAAAAACACCAGATTTAAAAAAAGTTTAATTTTCAATAAAAAAAGGAATTTTTAACCTAGAAAATTAATCTTCTGATAAAAAACAAGAAACTTGAAAACAAAAATCTAAAAATTGTCAACCAAATAGATGAATTTGTTAATGAAAAACATCAATTTTGAAGAATAAATAAAATAGTTTTTTCAATTCAAACCCCTACCGAAAGAAATGTCTGAGTATATTCTAAAGATTTTCTAGGGTCAGAGAAGCTCAGAGAAATTCTCCGCAGGCACTCGGGTAGATATATGACAATAAAAAGTGGAAATATCTCGTTGGTGTATAAGAAGCAATAGAATATTGGCTGTAAAAAGTGAACAACGGTGCTTGGGCCGTAAGAAAGGGGAACAGAAAAACTTGGCAGTAAGAAGTGAACAAACGTCGCGTGTCGGTGAATCGGCTCTGCTACAGGCTGCAAATACAAGCCTCTTACAAAGCCGAAAATGCACGAGGACGAACCTGACCTTGCCCGACTGGACGACTTGCTTTCAGTGGATAACTAGCTATTAGAAGTTTTTCGGTAAAATGAATTTCCACTGAATTTTGCAGGGCTTCCAGACCGTCAAGAGAATAAAAGAAAGTTGATGGCAACATTTTAAACGATTGCTTTGCGATGCATTCCAAGAGAAAATTGAAAAGAGATCACAAAACATTTTTTATTGTTTCCTAAAATTTTTTACAAGTGTGTAAAATATTTTTTAGACTTTTGCAATTTTTCCACATTAGATAATTAAAAAAAATAAGGAACATAATTCTTTTAAAGCCTTCTTGTGCAATTTTGTTGCACTTTTTTTAAAGTTTATGATGGTTTAAATAATGTGCTTTCAAATTTGATGAAGTTTAAGAGCCGTTCAGAAGTACGTATTCTACGAGAACTTTAAAAAAATTGAAATTTAGTGAATAATGAAAACAGTTCCAAATGGTTAGCTGACGACCCGGGTGCACCAGGTCGCTTTCCAGGTATCTTAGCACGTATTCTACGAGAACTTTTTCAAAATTTTGATTGTTTCAACAGCCAAAGTGACTAAAAATTGTGAGTAGACGATCCGGGTGCACTAGGTGGAGCAACACGCAGTTTAATACGTATTCGACGAGAACATTTTCAAAATCTAGATTATTCAAATAGACAAAATTACTAAAAATTGTGAGCCGACGATCCGGGTGCACCGGGTCGAGCACCAGGTAGTTTTATACGTATTATACGAGAAATTGTTAAAAATTTAGATTGTTTAAACAGCCAAAATAACTAAAAATTGTGAGAATTTTTTCAGAATTTAGATTGTTCCAATAGCCAAAATTATTCAAAATTGTGAGTCGCTGATCCGGATACATCAGATCGAGCACCAGGTAGTACAGTATGTATTCTACAAGAACTTAAAAAATTTAAAGTTTGTGAATAATGCAAAAAAATTCAAACGGTTAGTCGACGGCTCACAATTTCTAGTAATTTTTGCAGTTTGAACAATCTAAATTTTGAAAAAATTCTCGTGAAATACGTGCTAAGCTACCTAGTGAGCGACTAGATTCACCAATACATGTAGTGGAAGTTTCCAACATTAATTTTTAACAGTGTAGATTTTACGAATGCAATTATAGAAATATCTCTATTAGTTAGTAAAAGACTATGAAGACTTTTGCCTTCGAAATTTTACTAAAAACTTTAAAAAATGTTAACAAACGGCCTACAGATTTGGCTTTAAGCTTTTCTACCAATTAGAGAAATAGATATGTCTTTTATCTCTTTCCAGGATCTGATTTTTCACTGAACATAAAGTAGATTATAAAAACTCTTAAAAAATAGAAATAAGAAAGGTAAAAAATGCATGCAGTTTTTTTGTTGTTGTTGGAAAAACCGGCACATTTTTTAATAAAACTTTTTCAAAGAAAATGTTTACAATCTTTTTATTAAATAATAAACATTTGATGTTCCGAAGTCAAATGGAAAAGTTAAATTTTTTCATTAATTACGGTTGTTTGATTGATGTCAGTTATCGTACTTGATAATTGAGAAATCCTTTTTTCGCGAACAAGAAGCATGATAGTTCTTCCCTTATCGACTTTCTTTATTTTTTATTTACTTATCACACACA
>NC_046661.1:13289107-13290247 GCF_010883055.1 Belonocnema kinseyi | reverse complement strand
ATTTAGAGGAGAAAGAAGGCTCTCTCCCTGTAATGTTGATGGATGATCATGTTTTGCGTACGCGAACTCCTACCATGCTCGTCTGTTATCAGAACAGGATGAGGAGAGTCCTGAAATGGAAGCTTGTGTACAAGCATTATTAGGAAGGATTTTTCTGAGTAGGATGAACCCCAACGCAGGCAAGATAATGCTGCCGTATCTTAGCTGGCCGTTGGCCAATGATCCTAGGGGCAATGGTAACCCGGCCATTGTCTCAATAGAGGAAAAGGAGGACAATGGTAATACGGCCATTGTCTTCAGAAAAAATGAGGCAGGAAATAAGACTTCACAAAAAACAAAAACTCAGGTGCCCCAAGATCAGAGCGTTTTTGGTGATTTTTACCACTACAATCTGGGGGGATTGAGATCCTTTGGTCATCGATGCCTAAAGATGTTAGGGATTTATACGGAATCTGGGTACCCAGTTCTCAGTAACTCTGTTGAGGTAGATACTGATGTCCTATTCAGACCTACTCTCATCGGTTCCAGTATGGTCAACGAGCATCTGCCTGAAAATATCAGGAGTTATCCTGCTCCTCTGATAAAAGAAGGGGCCGATGGTCAGGAGATCGGCTCTATTACAGCCACCAACTCTTTTGTTGGCGAAGCCACCAACTCTTTTGTTGGTGAAGCCATCAACTCTGTTGTTGATGAAGCCCTCACTGTAAGATTGAGTGAGGATGGTTGCGGACGGGCTATTCCTATCTCAGAGAAAAGTTCCATTCAAATTAGTAAAGTAACTCATATAGAATCTAATCCTCAAATAAAAGATATCAGTTGCTTGTCATATTCCAAAGATAAAATAATTATGGGTAAAAGAAACATTGCTTATTTTGTGTCCTCTGATGGACTTTTAAAATCCGAAAATAATGAGGAATTAATGAAAAATCAGTTATTTCATATAGGAAGTTTTAAAAAGGAATAACCAAAGTTAGACGATACCGTGGTTTACTCTAAAAATGTAGGTATATCTTCCGTATGGTCGTTATAAATAAAAAGGATGATAAAGTATTCCTGAATTCTATTTTTAGTGCTATACTGGCTTTAAAGACAGCCATGAAAACATTAAATGTCAAATATGTCAAAATCTCAAATAAAGGA
>NC_046661.1:13287057-13289007 GCF_010883055.1 Belonocnema kinseyi | reverse complement strand
TGGGGAGGGTAGCGGACTCAGGTACGGGCAAGCAACGGGGAAGGCCCTCAAATTTACAGCGCCTTAACAAGCTAGGCAACGCGGGTTCGAACAGAAGTCTGGCCGAATGGCAAAAAAAGGCAAGCGCGACTAGCAGTGAAGGGGAGGAAAAATGGAAAAGAGTGGATGGGGAAGATGAGGTAGAAAGGGACCAGGAGAACAAGAGAGTTAGAATTAAAAGGAAAACACCAGAGAGAGAAAGGGGGGATGGGGGGATGTTTGAAAAATTGGAAGCTCTCATTAAAGGCTTTAGAGAGGAAACAAGAAAAAGATTGGATGAAATGAATAGGGATATGAATAGACAGGAAACCGATGTAATGGAGGAAGTGAAAAAGGTCAGAGAAAAATGGGAAGAATGGGATAAACGTTGGAAGGAGGAGAAAGACAAGGTTTGGGGTAAGCTAGAGAGCATTGAGAATAGACAGAGAGAGGTTGACGAACACAGATCTAGAGAAATAAAACAGTTAGAAGAGCGGGTATCCAGTCTAGAAATTAGGAATGAGCATAAGGGGGAAAAACAGAAAATGAGGAAATAGTTCAAGGGAATGAAAAGAACGTCCGAAGTGAGAATGAAAGATTGAAGAAAAGACTCAGTGAGATCGAAAAAAGTTTAGAAGCGGAAGAAAGGGCAAAGAAAAAAAATAACATAGTAGTCAAGAGATTAAAAGTGGAGAGTGAAACAGGAGAAGTGGAAATTACAAATCTTTTTCGAGATATTAGAGTGCAGGTAAGGGTAGAAGGAGTCAAGAGAATAGGAGGGATAAAGGAAGGAAAAGAAGGAATGTTTCTGGTAAAAGTGAGGAGTGAGGAGGAGAAGAAGAAAATTATAAAGAGAAAAAAAGTATTGAGAGGATGAAGGGAAAGAATTGAAGAAGATCTGACATGGAGGGAGAGGAAAAGGAGATGGCAAATAGAGCAGAACGGCTTGGGTAGAGAGGAAAAAGAGCTATATGGTATGGACAGGGAGAGACAGGTTATGGATAAATGGGGAGGAATGGTGCTGGGATGAAGAATTAGAAGAATTAAGGAAAAAGGGAAAAAGTCTTGACAAAGGTAGGGGGAAGGGAGACGAAAAAGAGTCTAGAAATAAATCACAGGGGTTTCCAAGCGGCAAAGGGGAAACAAAGTAAAGAGGAATGAAGAGGGAGGAGAAGAGAGAAACGTGAAAATAGCTTTCTGGAATGTGTCAGGTTTGAAGAACAAGAACAAAGGATTCTGGGAGGAGTTAGAAAAGTGGGATGTGATTATGATGAGTGAAACTTGGGCAGATGAGAAGGACTGGAAGGGAATAAAAAAGATGTTACCGACAGGTTATGTGTGGACAATGCAAGAATCAAGGAAGGAAGGAAAAGGCTGGAACAATGATAAGAAAAATTATAATTGGGAAAGTAGAAATAGCAGTGGTGTGTGTATACAGAAGAAGAGGGGAAGAGGAAGGCTGGAGAGTAATAAGGAGGTGGATGGAGGAAAGGAAGGAAGAATTGGTTTTAATAGGGGAGGACTTAAATGCATGGACTGGCCAACAAGGGGGAGGGTTATGGGATGAAGAAAAGGACGCATTTATAAGGAACTCCAAACATAGAGACGGACAGGGAGGGGAGGAAGTTACTAGACATGATAGGAGAAACTAGATGGTTTATATGCGATGGCAATGTGAAAGGAGATAAGGAAGGGGAGATCTCATTCATAGGAAAGGGAACAACAGTAATAGACTACATCTTGGCTGAAGAAAGAATGCGGCATATGATAGGGAGCATGAAGGTAGGGAAAGAGATAGGGTCCGAGCACTTCCCGGTCATAGTTACACCAAGATAGGTTAAAAAGAAACAAGGCGACGGGAGAAGATGGGATGGAGAACGAAGCGATGAAGTTTGGAGGAGAAGGGATTAGGGATGGGATGTGGAAGATCTG
>NC_046661.1:13261990-13286957 GCF_010883055.1 Belonocnema kinseyi | reverse complement strand
ATGAACCTAATGATGACAATCTTCGAAGAGTATGTGGGAACAAAAGAGCCGACGGTGAACTTAGATAAGACAAAAGTGATGTGTTTCAGAAATAGAAAGAGCACAATAAATTACGTTTGGAGGATGAACGGACAAAAAGTGGAAATTGTGGAGGAGTTCTGTTCCCTAGGTTTTTGGTTTGAGGCAGAAGGGGGAAACGAGCTACAGGTGAGGAAAAGAATTGAATGTGCGAGTAAAGTAATGGGCCAAGTATGGGGTATAGGAAAGAGAAGGTTCAAGAACGATTGGAGAATGAGGGTCTGGTTGTTTGATGCGTTGGGGTGGGCGGTGTTGTGTTATGGTGTGGAGATCTGGGGATGGAAGGAACATAGGAAAGTAGAGAGCATGAGCGATTCCTGAGGTGGGTAATGGGGGTTAGCTGGAGTTGCCCAGGATCTATGTTAAAAGAAGAGTTAGGAAGAGAAAATATGGTTACTAGACAAATTAAGAGAGCATGGAGGTTTGAAGAGACGCTAAAAAGGGGAGAGGGAAGTAAAATTGCACAAGCATGTTTCGGCGAAATTCGGTACAATGAAGCGAGAGGTAATGTGGGAAATTCAAAATGGGAGGTAGAAAGGAGAAAAATGAGAAGGGTGTGTAATATTCGAGAAGGGGTTATGGAGTGGCAGGACATAGAGTTAGAGCTATTGGTTAAACAAGGAGAAGAGAGATGGACAAAGATTATAGATTCGAGGTACAATAGATGGTATATGATGGTCAAAGGGTTAACGGAACCAGAATATCTGCAAAAAATAAAAAGGAAGAAAAATGGAGTAGGGTTGTACGGTTCAGAATGGGAGAAGGAGTGAGAGCATGCAGATATTGGATGAATGAAGAGGAGAATTTACGCAGAGTATGTGGATACGAAATGGAGTCATGGGCACATGTTAAAGAGAGATGTACAGGAGAGGAAGAGGGACAGTTGAGTGTGGATGAGTCTGTAAGATGGACCTTGGATTGTAGTGGACTGGGAGTGATGTGGATGAAGAAATTGGATGAAGTAAGGGATAGCAAGTGAGTAGGGCAGAGCCAAACGGGTGATCCTGAAAAGGGACAGTAAAAAACAAAAATTGTTTTCAATATCGTGGAAAATGCATTTTTTTATGGTAAGAGGAAACGGAAGCCTTGGAAGCTCGCTCATTTTAGGAATTCATATCACTACTGTTACTATTGTTTATCCTACATAATGCGAAAGAGTAAAATATAAGTAGTAGTTAAGTTAGACTAAGGATGGAATTGTAAATATATGTACAGAGAGCGGAGGCCCTCAAACCCGTAAAAGGGAGAGATTAAATACATTCATACATACATACATACATACATACATACATACATACATACATACATACATACATACATGTACTTTAAATAAAAAAAATTTTAATTTCATGAAACTTATTTCAAATAAATAATTTCAAGTCACATCTTTCTTTCCGTCTACAAAAATTTGTAGGTTGTTCATTTTTTTAAATAATTGGAAAAAAGTATATTTTTAAAAATAAAGAAATGTCGTCCTTTCTTCACTTCAACTCTTGCTAACCTTGCTCATTTTCAGAATTTTTGGATTCTATTAATACTAATTCAACTACGTATCTTCATTTTCTGAAAATTATATTTGAAAGAAAAACTTAAATACTTTAATGACCATAGAAACTGTTAATTTTGACTTGTAAACAATTCAATAAACATGAACTTCAAACTTCAAGGGCCTCGTTTATCGATCAAATTTTAAGAAATGGAAAACCTCCAGTGAAAAAGTTGCAAATTAAGGTTGAAATAAGTTTTTGTTCAAATTTTAACTCAATTGAATCAATGATTTGAAGTATATGCATTTTTTAAATAGCAAGTGACAATAGTCATGGTGCCTTTTATGCATGTGCATGTAGAAAGGAATTTTATTAGGAAATGTATTTGCTTTTTTGACAAACAACTAAAATGGATTTTTTACATTTCTTATTTTTATTTTTTAAGTGTCTTTAATCTGCTTCTTGGTTAGGGAAAAATCATATACTGGAAAGCGCACTGTAAAAAAAGATTTGTGTAAAATTACAAAGTTTCGGAAAAATAAATATTGTATCATTGTAAATATCACACACTTCACTGTGTGATTTTACAAAAGTATGTGAAATTACATCCTCTATCGATGTAATAAAAGGACCCTCGAACAGCAGTGTAATATTACACACTCGATAAAAATAAAATTATACATTCCCTCGTACGAATTTTACATTCAGAAGAGAAAATTCAGTCTCAGCGTGTAAAAATACTATGCGTCGGTAAAATCACTTTCCTGTGATTGAAAATTACATCGAGATTTTTAATTTTACCAAAGATCTTTAATTTTACCCTGGCGGAAACTGTAAAATTTTTCATTTGTAACTAATTTAAAATTTAGAATAATTAATCAAATAATATGTGAATACGAAAGCATCTCACGTGTTCGTTGTTTATCGATGCCTTCATCCTTCAATTTTGGAGCATTTTTATTTTTAATGCGAGGAAATTGACAGCTATGTTCAACTTTTTTGACAGCTTTCACACAAAGTAGACCGAATTCGAGCTATTCCTATTTAGCCTTTTACATTTTCTGCTATTAGAATGAAAAAAATGCGGTTATTCAAAACGTATATTTCATATTTTTTTAGGGAATATTTAAACATAAAAAATACGCATATCTAATATGGAAAAATTGCAAAAGTCTAAAAAATATCTTACACACTTTTAAAAAATTCTAGGAAACAATAAAAAATGTTTTGTGATCTCTTTTCAATTTTCTCTTAGAATTCATTGCAAAGCAATCATTTAAAACTTTGCCATGAACTTTCTTTTATTCTCTTGACGGCTTGGATGCCCTGCAAAATCCAGTAGAAATTCAGTTTACCGAAAAACTTTTAATAGTTATCTACTGAAAGCGAGTCGTCCAGTCGGGCGAGGTCGGTTTCGTCCTCGTGCATTTTTGGCTTTGAACGAGGCTTGTATTTGCAGCGTGTAACACAGCCGATTCACCGACACGCGACGTTTGTTCACTTCTTACTGCCAAGTTTTTCTGTTCCCCTTTCTTACGGTCCAAGCACCGTTGTCCACTTTTTACAGAAAATATTCTATTGCTACTTTTTACAGCCGTGAAATTATATCCATTTTTTAGGCACTTTTCTATAGATGCTTCTTACTCAATAACGAGATAATTCCATTTTTTATTGTCAGCCGCTCAACTAAGTATAAAGAGAAAATTAATTAAATTAAGAAAAGTGTTAATAATTTGCAGAGAAATTTGAAAAGGGAGAGTCGGATTAGCGACGGCCAACTACTGTAAATAACTCTGCCCGCCCGGTACGTGACGAATACAAAAGGAAGATTATATTACCGTCGCACCACTCTTAAAAGGACCACTAAAAGGACCTTGAAAATGACCCAAATCTCTCAGACTATCTCCGAGACTAGATTATTTCAAATCGACTATGCTTATAATCTCAAATGGGCCAGGCTATTTCGCTAGAGAATACTCAGAGATTTCTGTCCGTAGGATATTAATTTTGAATAAAAATGTTTGTTATTTTCTACCATTTTTTATTTTTTTTTCATCGTTATGTACTAGAAGAATGATTAAAATTTTCATTAATAGGCTCTTAAATTAATCTTTGAATACATATTAAAAATTCCTTTAAGATCTTTCAGATGTTTTTATCAAAGATATTTTACCTAGATGCGGCAAGGGTCAGGAGTGGGGACGGCCGATATATATAACTACATTTTCGACCATATTGAGGTGCTGCCCCCTTCAAATTTTCGTCGTTTCTATGGCAACTGCGTCCTTCGACCACGTTAGTGTGCGGGGTGTGGCCGGGGCGCACACTAAAGCAATATTTGCTATAGCTGAGTTGGTCGGCTGTCTCTGTACGCGAAAAATGTTGTGAACGCTGAATTACCTAATTATATTAAAATTAAAGAGAGCCTAAGAATATTCTATTTATTATGATTATCTTTAAATTGATTAATTTCTCTTACGGCTGGTTTGAAAGAGAAATTTTCGGGATGATAAATAAATAAATTTAGAAAAAATTCTTTTCGTACTTTAGAATTATAGTGAAATTTAAAAAATTATTTATTTAGCTAAACTTTAAATTTAAATGAAATTGAGATAAATTTAAAAATTAAATAAAATTCAGTTAAATTCCAAACTTAAATAAAATTTATTTCAATTGTAGCTAAATTCAACATTTAAATAAAATTTAGGTGAATTTAAAAATTAAATAAAGTTTAGTTAAATTAAATTAATTTCTCGTCTGGTGTGTTTAAAAAAGTTATTTGCGACATACTAAGTAAATAAGTTTAAAAAGAATTCTATTCGTACTTTAACATTTATTGTAGTGCAATTTTAAAAATTATTTTGTAAAACAAAATTTAAAGATCAAATACAATTTAGATAATTTAAAAAAGTAAATACAATTTAGTTAAATTAAAGATTTAAGTAAAATTTAGTTTACTTAAAGTAAAGTACAGTCAAAAATTATAGATGTTTCATGGCGTTAAATAGTTTTAAATTGAAGTGCAATCTAGATAAAATAAAATAAAACTATAGTTAAATTTTAAATTTCAATACATTTTTGAAACCAGTAATACTAGAAATAGTGCATCCATATTGAAAAATAAAATTATTACTGCTTGTTCCGTATAATGTAAATGGCAAGATTTTTTCAACAGATTTCAAAAATTGAATATTTACTTGCCATTTAGTTCATAAATCGAGCATCATATAAATCATTATGTAGTAAATGGAAGGTGATATAGTAATGAACTCAAACAAAGTTTGGTTTCAGTGTATTTTTCAGTCTTAGTTTTTATTAAGTACAATTACAAGTTTATGTACAATACGCATTGTAACCATTTTATTGGATACATATATGTGGATTGTTTCTTGACTTCAAATAAAGGAGAGTTTTCAAATAAGCTGGTAAAATTTAAAAAAAATTCTCCCTTATTTTTATAATAATTAGGCAAATTCAACGAAAAACTCAGGAAAGTAATAATTAGGATTATAACTGACTCATAAAAATAAAGAATAGATCTAGAGAAGAAATGATATTAAAATAATCTCCACATAGTTTACTCAGCCCACTCACTAAGAGTATCATACATTGTGCAGTATTCTAATAAGTAAATTAAATTTATTTGAACCATATACAAAATTCAAAGAAAAGCCTGAAATGTGAATTCAAGCAGGTGTTGGCTGCCACGACAAGTGCATGGCTGCCACCAATTTTTTCTGTCATTTTTTTCTTCGTTTTCCAGGAATCGAGTGAAGGGTTACGGTCACGGTAAATTACGTCTCGCCGTCGTTCACGCAGGGGGTCTGAATCTTTTTACTCGAATTTCCAATACATTTAATTTCCAATTTCAATTTTATTTCTAATTGAGAAAGTGAATCAAATTTACCTGAAAATTGAAGCTGTCATAAAACTTTTACAAAGGAGGAAAAATTTGGAAGTTTTTGAATGAAAATTCATTAAAAAAAAAGAAACACGACTGTCGCCAAAACCTTTTTCTTCGTTCTTATCGTTCTCGTTTACCTTGTACAAACTTTGAGTAAAGATTGAAAAATAATTTACCTAAGTTGCTGGAAAGATTTTGTGATGGTTTTATTTAAAATTTTTAATACTTGTAAATGAAGAGCGGATTGAAGCTACTGTGACGTTCTTAATTCAACTGTTTAATAGAAGCTTTCAAACTTCAAAGTTTTCATACAAAAATGTTTAAATATAGGCGATTTAAGAGCTTAAACAATTCTAGTTGAGAGGCTATTTGTATCAGTGAAATTTCACTGATTCATATTTAAAGAGTAAACCATTGAGTTATAAATCAATTCAAATTTATGAATTCTTAATTTTCTTAACTCTCTATTAAAAATTCTTAAATTTTGAGGATTTAATATCAAATTTTCTTCTTTTTAGAAAAGTTAGAATTGAAAACTTGACGTTTGATTTCCGAAATCATCAAAAGTCAACAACTTTAATTTATTATGCTTCAAATTTCAAGAGATTTCATTCGTACTTTTTCGAAATTTAAATTGTCAATCTTTTAAATTAAAGGGTTTTTTTATTTTGAGAATTTAGAATTACAAATTAGGTAAGTTTTAGTTTTACAATTAGAAATTCTATAATTTTCACAATTTTTATTAGAAATTTCTTAAGTTTGGAATTCTCCGAATTGATAACTTTAACTCATCTTTAAAATCATTAAAATATAAGGATTTCAGTTTAAATGAAATATGCCACATTTTTATATAAAAATATTTTTATTTTCGGTAATTATTATAAAACTTGCAATAAAATGTAGTAATTGCTTAATTCTTCCACCTTTCAAGCATTATATTAATTTTTCTTATTAATTTTGTAACTACCTATTAATGAATAAGTATTAATAGATAACATAGTCATATTATAGCTATAGCTTATTTCAATAAATATTTATTAAAGAAATTTGAACAATATCACCTAAACATTTTATCATTATACATTGTATCAATTGTGTGAAATATATAAATATTATTCAATAAAACGTTTATATTTATTTTTATATTATTAAATCAAACGGTGATTTTTTTTTCTAATTGTATTTCATTTTTGGAAAGGATAATGTCTTTCAAGCTCGGCGCGGCGGGAGGTATAATGACCGTGAAGGGCTAGAAACCAGTTGAACGACAAGAATTATTAGGGCCAGTTTGACCTAGTCTTTTGACTGTCACTGGCAGCAAATGCAGCCGATGGCTGCCTTTTGGTAAGCCCTGATATATACATATTGATATAATTATATTAATTATATTATATAAAGATAATATACACATATATTTATATAAATAAAAATTAACTGATAATACGTACCTACTTTCAAAAAATAATTTTGCTGAAATGTTTTCATTGACTTTAAATTTTTTAATAATATTACTAATTAAATAATTAATTAATTAGCTGAGTATGATATTTAGGTATTTTTTAGTTTTCTATTTTTTAAATAGAAAGATGAAAAAAGAGTGTATATTTTTTGCGCATAAAAAGAATTCTTGAAATTGTCCGGAATTTTCACGCAAAAATTCGAAGTGTTATACTTTTTACCAATAAAATAATAAAATAAAACATTTCTTAGAATTATACTAAAGTATTGTTTAGTTTTCTTTTCTTTGAATAGAAATGTGAAAATAAAGTGTATATTTTTTTGCATAAAAAGAATTATTTAAATTATCTGGAATGTTCACGTTCCCAATAATATCCTAAATTAAAATGTACGGAACTATATAATTGTCGAATTATTAAATTCCGGAAATTTAATATTGACAAAAATATACCACGTGGAATATGGATAACCCCAAATAGTAAATTGTTTATCGGGTATCGTTAATTGTATAATTCAGAATTGATATATTTCGGTAAATTATAATTTCGGATATTTTTAAATTGGGTCACTTTGTATTTTCAAAATTTTGTTACGTTAATTTGTATATTCGGCATCTAATTTTAAATTATTTTTTATTATTGGTCCTTTTATTTATTACAGTCACATATTTTTCTGCTTTTGTTTCGCATCAGCCATTTAACAATTTTTAAATTTCCTATTTTTCCTATTAATGAAACCTAAGAACAAAATTCCCGGTTACAGAAGGTATCTCGATGCTCAGAATTAATTATCAATAATTAAATTACTTTTTTTCTTTTATAAAACTTTCACTACAATTAGGAAATACAGCCAGGATTGCATTAACCCATTAACGACTAAAAGCTACCAATTTTATAACATGAGGTTGACCGTAAAATTTATGGGTATAAAAAAAAATATATAGATCAAAAGTACTGTTCCTAATGTTTTTGGGTAAAAAAACTGGTTTTTTCCACCACCTTTGTTTTTTCCACAGACTTGAAAGTTTTAAAAAAAGTTCCATGGAATAAAAATGTCTTCAAAACAACCATAGAACACTGAAATTTTTTCAGATTTTTTAGAAAAAATTTTCAATTTTCCAAAAAATCCAACATTAAAAATTTTTTTTGCAAATTTAAATTTTTCGATTTTTTGAAAAATTAAAAATTTTTTCTAAAAAATCTGAAAATTAATAAATTTGCACAAGCATGTTTCTGATTTATTGTTAAACAATTGCCTCCGTTGTTTGTTATTTATTTTTGGGCCTTTTAGCGAAAGGTTTATTTTCAATAAATACAGTTTAGCCTGCCGGTGCCGGCAACGGAACGATCTTTTCGGTGCCGGCAACGGAGCAATTTTTAAGCAAAATTAATTAATTAATTATTAATTCCTAAATCCTCCAAATGAACCATAGAAGACTATAGTCTTCTATGGTTCATTTCAAGACATTTTTAATTCATGGAAATTTTTTTTTAACTTTGAAGTACTTTTGATCTATTTCTTCTTTATTCATAATGTGTCACCTAAGGGTTTACATGACTTATTTCTATTTCCTGCGATAGCGCAATTTAGGACTTATTAGCAAAATAGTGAGCGCGCGAATGAAAGCGAGAGTGCAGGCGAGAGAGCGAGAGAGAGACCATGAGAACGTAAACGCATCTTAGTCTACGTAACTTTTACTTTACCATTACTTACAATTTTCACGCTTCTAATCTCAGCGACTTCCGTTTCCTTTTTCTGTCACTTTTTTATGTTGCCATTTACCTTTTTCACGTGCATTCTTTCATTCTCTCTCATTCGCTCCTCTAGCACCCTCCAACTCCTTCATCCATTCTTCTCCTAATCCATCTTCCCCTAGAATCTTAGCCACATTTTCTTGCCAGCTTGCTTTATCTTCCATTCCTCTCCAACATCCTTCCCAAACATGCTCCCATGTTTCCTCCTTCCATTCACATATTCTACACTTTCTGTTCTCTTCTTTGTCATAGTACATCCCCTCCCTTACCTAGTTTCCCAATCTAAATCTTGCTATTCTGGTCCACCTTCTCTCTCCCCATTCCTTTTCTAATTACTTTGGCACCCCTTCCTTTTTTATCATCTTATACCATTTATTGTATTTTGATTCCTCAATCGTCCCCCATCTTTCTATTAATTGTTTTTCCCTCTCTCTTATTTCCAATTCTTCATAGTTTACTCCAGTCCCGTCTTCTATTTCTCTATCATTAAAGAACTCCCTTCTTTCTTCTTCCCATCTCGTTTATTCGATCGCCCTCCCTTTCCTCTCTTCTACCTCCATCAAACACTTTCTCGCCAACTCCCCTCCCTTTCTCTCGCTCAGCTTCGTCACAAACTTCCTTGCCCTCTTTCCCGCTCTAATACCTAACTTATCCCTTTGCGCTTCTTCTCCCTCCATATATCCTGGCGTCCTCCAGTCTGTCCCTAGTGTCCACCTTATATACCTTTCTTGTAAACTCTCAATATCTTTCCTTTCTTTCCATCCCCATATCTCTACTGGATAACCTAATACCGGCCATACCAGTGTATCAAATAACCACATTCTCCTTCTCCAATTTTTTTTTAACCTTCTTTTTCCTATTCCCCATATCTGTTTCATTACCCCTGCTGCTTTTTTGATCCTTTCTCTTATATGAGCTATATGATCTCCATTCGTTTGCAAGATATATCCCAAATATTTATACTCTTTGACTTCTTCTAACTTTATTCCTTTCCATCTCACTGTCCATTCTTTCTTCCTTCCCCCTCCTTTTCTAAACCTCATTATTTTTGTCTTTTCTACATTTACATTCAGCTTTTTCCCATCTAAGTATTTCTCTAATCCTGTAATTAATCCCGCCATCCCTTCTTTATCCTCTGCCATCAACACTACAGTGGTGCGCAAAAGTTTTGGGTCACATTCTTTTTCTGATCTATTCCTTCAAAAACGAACTCGTGTAAAAATCCATTGACGTGGGAATTATGTATACTATTTGTACCAAATATTAAGGTAGGTAACAAGTTTTGAAAAAAATTCCATTGTTTTTTTCGATTATATTCCAAATTGACGTGTGCAAAAGTATTGGGCCACTATGTTCAGATATCTCTAGAAGCGATGCTATGGTAACAACTTCAATTCCTCGAGTTCGTCAATTGTTTAACGTATCAGATCAAGTCATTCTGAAGTCGAAATGACGAGACATACGACGCATGAGATTCTGGAAGCTGTGTTAAATCTTTCTGAACAAGGGAAGACTTCTCGTGAAATTGCTGCCTCATTGAAAATTGGTAAAAGTACTGTAAATAGATTAATTGAGAAATTCAGTACTACCCAGAGTCTACTGGACCTCCAACGACCTGGTAGACCACGGAAAACGACAATTCGTGTTGACAAGATCATCAAACGCAAATCAACAATTGATGTCAAGAAGACAGCAACTGAAATTGCCAATCAACTCCGCAATGAAAACCTTGCAAACGTGAATAGGAGCACTGTGGCTTGTCGTTTGAACGATATAGGACTGTTCGGACGCGTTGCTGTTAAGAAACCCTTGATCAGCAAGAAGAATCAGAAAGCCTGATTGGATTTTGCGAAGAAATACCAACACTGGACTCCGGAGCAGTGGGCTAAAATACTTTTTTCTGACGAATCGAAATTCAATCTATTCGGAAGTGATGGTAAGAAGTATGTTTGACGTCCGAAAAATACCAGATACGATTCTCTGTATCAAATTCCAACAGTCATGGTTTGGGGCGCTATGTCTTCGCAAGGAGTAGGTCCACTGCACAAGATTGAAGGCATCATGGACAAAGTTACGTATCGATGTATTATGGCAGAAAAAATTTTACCATATTCTAGAAGAAAAATGCCCAAAAATTGGATTTTCCAGCAAGATAACGATCCGAAACATAAGTCGAAGCTGGTTCAGGAATTTTTGAAAGGGCGAAAAGTGAAGCTTCTGGATCATCCAGCTCAATCTTCAGACCTAAATCCGATTAAAAATTTGTGGGACACACTCGGAAGACATGTTGGAACGAAGAAAAATTCGAACAAGGATGACTTATGACGAACTCTTCAGAAAGAATGGGAAAAAATACCGAAAGACTACGTTAAACGCTTAGTTGATTCAATGCCTCGACGATGTGCTGTTGTAATTGCTGCTAAGGGTATGGCTACAAAGTATGAGTCAAAAAGCAACGGAATAATAACTTTCTTGTTGATTTTATGAACGTTAGCTATTTTATGAACCTATGGGATAAGTGTGGCCCGTTATTTTTGAACACTGTCGTTACAAACAATGTGAATGGAATTGTCAACAAACTTCATTAAAAATATGTAAATGTTGTAGTTTTGTAGTTCAATAAAATACTGAAATTTTGTATACATTCAATTTTTCTCAACTGCTTTTAATCACCAGCTATTGTCAAAAATGTGTTTGGCCCAAAACTTTTGCGCACCACTGTATGTCGTCTGCGTATGCCAGTGAATATATCTTTTCCTTCCCTATCCTAACTCCTCCCCAACCCTTTCTCCCCATTTCTTCTTCTAAGTCTGATATTAATAAATTAAACAAAGTGGGCTCAGAAGACACCTTTGTCTCACACCTCTCACCAACCAGAAACTATCTCCTACTTGCTCTCCTACCTTTACCCTGCTTTTTGTCTCTCTAAAAATTTCTGATACTCTCTTTATTAATCCCTCTCTTATCCCCTTTTTTATCGTAACTTTTTCTATTTCTCCTCGGTCTAATGAGTCAAACGCCGCCTTTGAGTCCCCGAACATTGCTATCATTTCCCCTTTTCCCCTTTTAATTCTCTTATTTACTAGATAGTTCAGAACATATATGTTGTCCATTACCCCTATTCCTTTTCTAAACCCTGTCTGATTCGGGGACTCGATTTTTTTTTCTTCAACTTCTATCTTCAATCTTTCCGACAAAATAGTTACAAATACCTTATACAGTGTTGGCATCAACGTCACCCCCCTATAATCTTTAACCTCCTCTACCTTGCCTTTCTTTACTATTGGTATAACTACTCCTTCTTTCCATAACTCTGGCCATCCCTCTCCTCTCCATACTCTATTACACATTATCCATGCCTATTCCTCTAGTTCCTCCCCTCCATATTTCCATACTTCATTTGGAATCTCATCTATACCAGGTGCCTTTCCATCCTTCATTATTCCTAAAACTTTAACTATTTCTTCCCTTGAAATGTCCTCTTTCACATCTCTTTCTCTACCATATTTTCCTCCCTTTACAACTTTTTTCTCTACTCCTCCTAGCAAATCCAAAAAATATTTCTTCCATTCTATCATTTCAATATCTTGGTTTACTCTTTTTCTTCTTTTTCTTTCTCTATTTACTACCTTCCATACCTCTTCTTCCGTCCTAGCCTTCTCCGCCTCTTCCTCAAACCTTTTATTCTCTTCCTCTTTCTTTTAATAACACAACACAGTATACTCTCTTTTTTTTCCTATATTCTTCCCCATTACTTTTTTCTTTTCTACGCTTTCTTAATTCCTTTCTGACCTATTTTTTCTCTTTGCAGTCCTCATCCCACTCACTTCTATTCCCCCCTTTACTAACTTCATTTTTGTTTGTGCACTCTAATCCTATTTTTATTTCTCCTATAATTTTTCCCATCTCCGCGTGCACATTTCCCTCTTCCATTTTGATATTTCTTATTTTTTCTCTAAACTGTTCTCTTCCTTCCCTTGACCAATCCCCCTTTCCTACACTATTTACATTTGCTCCCCTTTTACTAATTTTGCTATTGCTTTTTTGTCCCTCTAATGTCACTATTAAAGGAAAGTGTTCCGAATGAATATATTCACCTACCTCTAGTTTATTAACCTTCAATCTTACTTCATCATCCACTATCACATAATCAATTACCGTTCCCCTTTCACTTCCTGAGCGTGTATATTCTCTTTTTTCATCCCCTTCTATATTTCCGTTTAAGATATACCATCCCAACTTCTCCAAGCTCTTTAACAACTTTTTTCCCTCCCCATTTAGTACCTTATCTTTGGATTTTCTTCCTCTCTCTTCTCCACATTCCCTTTCTCCTATGTCTCCTGTTCTCGCATTGAAATCCCCACATATTATCATCCTAATCTCTTTTTTATTTTCTTCAATCATTTCTTTAATCTCCTCTGCTTTTTTCTGCATATCACCGTTCACATAAATCTGCACTACCTTCCACTTCTCTCCTCCTATCATTGCCTCTTCTACTATTACTCGTTCTTTTTGTTTATTCCTGTCTTTCTTATCTTTCCCTGTTATACATTCATTGCTTACTCCCATCACTATTCCTCCCATTGCTCTGCCCTTTTTATTTTTCCTCTTTGCATTTTGCACTTGCCATTTGTAATCTCTTGGTAACCTTCCCCTTACTCTTTCCCATCCCTTTTTATCTAGCCACGTCTTCATCATGATGACTACATCCCATTGTGTCAAATTTCTCATAAACTCCTTATCCTTTCTCTCCAATCCTGCTATATTCCAGTAACAAATCCTCCATTCTTCCATCCACCCATACATTTTTCGGTCAAATTCATGTTATAAAATTGATAGCATTGGTCGTTAATGGGTTAATAATAAATTTGTTCAATGACAAATTCGATGTGTATATATAATAGAGCGGAGTGAAAATGATCAAATTAGTCGAATCGTTTGAGCTGAGCGAAAAAAATTTGTGGTTTGGCGTTCGAAAAAAGTAAAAAAAAAATAATAATCTTGAAATCGGTTAATATCTTTTGCTCCATTTTTTTGTTTGAAAATTCCAAAAAAATTCCTAATTGCTTCGAAAATTATGGAGAATTTTTACTATGTTTACTTTTTCCAGTTAATAATAATAAAAATTTATAAATAAAATTTTTTTTCTTAATTTAGAATTTTTTGAAAATGGCAAAAAAATGTTTTTTTTTTTATTGAGTCCTCTGCACACACTTTTAAAAAAGCTGAATATGTCGAACCTGAAACTTCTTCAGCTTGACTCAAAGAAACATGCTATTTTTTTGCATAAAAATTTTTTTTTCAGTATTAGCCAATTGTCAAAATCGCTAAAAAAAAACTTAATTTGGCCATTTTTAAATGCTTCAAACACCACTAATTTTTTTATGTCGAAACAACAAAAAAATACCATTTTTCTTTCATTCAAGCTGAAGAAATTTCCGGTTTGACTTTTTCAAATTTTTCCAAAATGTGTGAATAGGAGTCAATCCAAAAAACATGCTCTTTGGCCATTTTGAAAAATTTCTAAATCGCGCGTAAATTTATTATTTATTTTGTATCTTTTATTATCATTTACTAGCAAAAACTGTACATAGAAAAAATTCCCCATAATTTTCGAAGCAATAGAGACATTTTTTTGGATTTTCAAAAATCTAAATTTTTAAATCATAGAAGGGAACAGTAGATATATTAACCGATTTAAAATTTTTATTTACTTTTTTTGGATGCCAACCCACAAATTTTTTCGCTCAGCTCAAACGATTCAACAAATTTGATTATTTTCACACCGACCTGATATACATATAATTTATACATATTAATATAATTATATTAATTAATGTATATGTATATATATATATATTTAAATAAATAAAAATAAACTGCTAATATGCACGTGCTTGCAAAAAATAATTTTGCTGATATATGTTCATTAACTTTTGATTTTTTCAATAATATTACTAATTAAATAATTAATTAATTAGCTGAATATTATATTTAGGTATTTTTTAGTCCCCATAGAATTACAGAAAATTTGCTCTAATTATAATTTTGGCGCTCGATCTTGTTGATTTTTTCCTACAGTATTATTAAAAAGAAATGTGTATGGAAATTTTTTAAATCACAAAGTTCAAGATAATCTCAATTAAAAATTTTAAAATTCGCTGTACATCCAATTTTTAATCTTGGGTCTTGGCAATTTTTTTCTAATCCATTTCAGTGACTGGTAAACAGGGGTGATTTTCTCTTAGAAAATAAGTGATTAAAATTTGAAAAAATTGGGTAGGCTTTTTTGACATCTAGGTATGTAAAAACGCTAAACTGTAGAAAATTTAAAAACTAATTTAAGAACTATTTATACTCTTTTAAGATACCAATACAATTTACATAACACTAATTGTAAAATTTGCAAATTTTCAGGCCTTCAGTTTAGGAACTTGAATTTTAACGTTAAAATTGCTTCATTTTCAGAATACAGCCTTATTGAAAGTCTTCTTTTGAAAGTCGATCCTTTGCTTTCAGTTTTCTTTTTAAACTATACCTTAAATTCAATGCATTTCAAATTGAATTTTTGCAGCTTTATTTAGGTTGAATTATACAAAGGTTTTTTGTTTTATGTATAAATTAATTAAAACATTTTATTGGTTTTTCACGACTGTAATTTATAACTCTAAAATGGAATAATTGTAGCTCAAACATGAAAAAGTATATACTAATTTCATATTTAAGGAGATTCTATCACATATATTGAACTATTAAAACCTCTGACATTTTTAAGGTTTTTATAACTCTTTAATAAATCTTTTTTAAACAATTTTGGTTGTGATTTCTTGATAAAAGAATAAGTGCTATTTAGTCTTCAGAACAGCAATTTCAAAAATATTGGAAGCCTTAATAATTTAGACATTTTAAATTTGTAGTCTTCAGAATATATTGAATAATTTCAAATTTAAAGCTATTTAAATATTTCAGCTGAATTTTTGAATGGAAAGTGTTCGATAATTTTATATTGAAACCTGTCAAATCATTTAGTTACAAATTAAAATCATACATCTTCAAGTTTTATTTCTTTTTTGATTATTTGCCCCCCCCCACAAATTATTTTTTTTGTAAGAAAAAAACGCCTAATTTTTGTAAAAATTAGCAAATATATATTAAAGGTTTACTCAAGGTCATTTTTGTTCAAAAAGCTTGTTCCTGAATAAATTAACTCTTATTGTTTCCGATTTCGTTCTGTCACTTAGGATAATTTTCTGTGAAAAATATTGATTTACAAAGAATATTTGTCAAAGAATAGAATGAATTTCTTCGCCCGAGATGCAAACGTAAATTGTACTATAGTAAAAACAACTGGAAAAATGTAGACGAAAGCCAAATTTGGTAAAGAAAACAAACCTTTGTCGACCTATAAATACTAATTTTATTCCCCGAAAGATTTTTAAAAATCTCTTCGAAACACTTTTATTGCAAATATTTAATTGAAGAAAAATATTTGTTATAAAAATAAAAATAGTAAAATTTTTACATACAATTCTTAAAATAAAAAAATCTGTGTGTCAAACCACAATCCAATCCGACTATTCTTTCAAAAGTTATCCGATATACAGGCAATCACAACCACAATAACGACGACGTAGACGCCAGAGACAGACAGATACCGATGTAGTGGCGTTTTTCGCCTCTTGACTTTTTTCCATATAAAGCTATTTTTGCTTCAAATGTCCATTTTCGTTTGGTTTTTTGGATTTTGAAAATCCTTTAACTTTGGTAAGTTTGATTTCATCAAAAAAAGTTGTCAAGATAAATTCTTCATATTTTTTGTACCATAAATAGCTGTCGATAAAATTTTCAAATTTTGAAAAAAGTGGTCTCAAAAATTTTGAAAAAGCTTCAACTTTTTGGATTTTTATCAAAAATGGCTGTTTAACGAACTCGATCTTTCTTTTTGGTCCCTCGAACAGTGTGTCAAGCCCAATCCAATCGGACTAGTCTTTTGAAAATTATCCGGTATTCAGGCAACAAAAACGACGACGGCGAACAGACAAACATACCCCGACGTAAAAACTTGTTTTTCTGACTCACGGGGCCTCAAAACGTCGTCATTTGATAAAATCCGAAAAAGTTATTTTTCATAAAAAAACTAATACCTTCTCATTTTTTATGAGAATTTAGAAATTATCAACAAGATTTGGAGAAAACCTTTGAAAGAATAAAACTATTGTCCCGTAAGTTACAACCGAAAAATTACAATTTCAAAAAAATGAAAGTTGTTTCAAATAGTAAGCTAGACTCGCGACCGGGAGAAATCAGAAAATGAAAGTAAATTTAAAAATTGAACTACAGTTCGAGTATTAAAAACTAAACAGTGATTGACTTTACGAGGTGATTCTAGATCTGTTCAAAATGATATCATTTACATATTTTAACGTTAAAATTTGAACTAATTTAACTGAAAAGCCTTAGTGGTGACACAAGTGTAAAGTTCGAATTAATGGCTTCTTAAATGAACGCAATTTCAAAATCTTTTTGAAGTATTATTTCAGTATAAAATATTCCATTTATAATCTATTTGGTTTGGAAATTAAAAAAAAAAAAACAATTTTCAATAGTAAACAATTTGAAAATGAATTGTCACAATTTCAGAGTGAGAAATTTAAACTTGGAATGTTACGATTATAATTATTTAATTTTTTTATTTGTATTTCGAAGGTAAAAGTATTTCATTTTGATTCTTAAAGAACAGTTAAATAAGCATTAATTTAGAAAAAATTCAAATAAGCTGGAGGTTTCTGAATATTACACAGAAAAGAACAAAATTTGGAGCTCCTCAAGAATTTTGAAACATTAGGAAAACAATAAAAATTTCTAGGTAGATTTAAGATGATTTTTTATTTTGTAAAAGTACATAACCCAGAGAGAATGTTTAAAAATATTTCGAAAGATTTACAATATTAGAAAAAATCTTGAAGCTCTTAAAACAATTTTGTGTGCAGGATTTTACAAAAATATTACGAAAAATGGGAATCAGTCTAAAAGACATTTAAAAGTTCCGAAAAATGTTTAAAATAATTTTAAAAGATTTGAAATAATTGAAAAGAGAATAGATAATTTTGATGATTTTGAAATGTTTTCAAATGTTGACTTTTTATTTTGAAAAATTACATAATTTTAAGAGGAGGTATAAAAATATGGGCCACTGACAAAAATTCCGAAAGCGATGAATGAAAAATCTCAAAAAATGAAATCTCCGGCACCTGAATAATAATTTTATAAAAATTGTATTAAAAAATACATTAAAAAACACGTGTGCTTTGAAAGAAAAAATGTTCTGCCTAAATTTTCTTCGTACATACATAATAACATTTTTGAAACAAACTTTGCAGGATTCAATTCAACAACGATTTCTATCAAAATTTATTTTTATTATTTTTTTTTATTAATAAAAAATTCGATTTTTCAGAACTTTTTCATGTTTTTTCAAATACTATGTAAATTTTCAAACCAATTTTTTCATCCAGAAATATATATTCGATTATTGTATTTTCAAAAAAAATATATATTTAATAAGCAATTTTTTAAATTGTTTAAATTCAGGAATTTTCTAGTTCGGATATTTTATGATTTAGGCATTTTCTTTGGGGATTTTTAAAATTCGGTAATGTCTTATTGTCTGGAATTTTATTTATTTTATTTTTCGTGAATTTTCCAATTCGAATTTTATATTTCGGGACTTTTATATTTTCAGGAATTTTATTATTGGTTATTTTTCAATGTACGAATTTTACAGTGTCAGGAATTTTATTTTTGGGGATTTTTCAGCCGCTTTTTCCTAAAAATAAAATTCCCACATCACTGTAAAAATTCCCAAATTATAACATTGCAATGTTATAATTTCGGAATTTTCACAGTGATGTAGGAATTTTATTTTTAATTTAATTTTTAATTGGAAAATTCTCGACAATTTACAATCTTACCGAATTTAAGAATTGCCGACAGAAAATTTCCGAATTATACAATATCCGGGCTAGACAACTCTCTAATTTGATCAATTAAAAAATAGTTCGTTAAAAAAAATTTTTTTTAATAGAATAATAAAATATTTTTACCGAGGAAAAAACTTTTTTAATGTTTAAAGTTTCTGAAAATTGTTGTTTGAATTAAAAATAACAATAATTGAACAAATGTATTTTTGGATAAAAAAAGTTGTTTGAAAATATCCATTTTATTTTTGTACATTACAGAAAATGCTCTCAAAAATAAAATTATTATTCAAAAAAATAAAAATAAAAGTCGCGTTAAATCAGCCTGCATTGAATCCTGCAAAGTTTGTTTCACTTGAAGCTCACGTGTTTTAAATTTATGTTTGTATCACATTTTTATACAATTATTGTTATTTTAAATTAAAACAATAATTTAAAAAAATTAAACATTAAACCAAATTTCTATAATAAAAATATTTTATTATTGTATTTTTAATAAATAAATAATATTGACCACATAACTGTTTTCTCAATTTCTGCAATTCGGGAATTTTTTAGTTTGTATATTTTATCATTAGACAACATTCGAACTGGAATTTTATTATTCGGGAATTTTCAAATTCGATAATATTGTAAACTGTCCAGAATTTCATTATTCTAAGATTTTTTAATGTGGGATTTTCAGGTTTCAGTTTTTTGTTATTTCGGGAAGTTTACAGTGTCGAAAATATTTCAAAAATTGAAAAAGATTGATAAAATTGTAAAAATATCTTGAAGATTTTGAGGCATTTAAAACTCCTGAAAAACTTAAATAATAATTTGAATTATATATATATATTTCGAGTCAGCTGTATCAATTATAATGATTTAAAGTTTATTTTTAAATATATTTTATGGAATATGATATTTTTTATGAATGTGCCAATGAAATTCTGTTCGTCTAATTTAGTTTGCCAATACAAAACGTAATCTGTTTTAGAACTGTCGTCTTAACATCTAAAAACCGAAAGAACAATTTTCCTATCACTTGGAATTATAATTATATTTTTATCAAAACGTTAGAATATATAATAATTATGAAATTGGAAAATACATACGAGAACTTAATTAGATGAATAGTGTAAAAAAGTCCGTAAAAATTGAAGACGACAAAAATAAAAATAAAAACTAAATAATATTAAAGAACTATATATAGACAATATATAGAATGAAAATTATAATTAATAATTTTAGAATTAGTGGAAAATATATGAAACCGTAATATAAATTACTCATTGACTTATATTTGTGGCATTTATTAAAACAACCGAGTTTTGCAAAGTTATAAATGTAAAAATGTTTTAATTGGCAATTTACTTTCAATCCAAATGGTTCTTGTCCAAGCTAAGTTTACCATTAGTGCGCCTCGAAGATGTGCCGAGAGTTGCTTACAGCGTTCCAAGTGGCTCTCGGCAAACTATATCGATGGTGCTTTCTACGGGGAGCGGTGGGCAGAGGGGAAGTGACTTTATTCGCCGGACGCGCCGTCTATATTTATGGCGGGCAACTAAGCCCGCACCACATCTACGTTTATAATATCTTTGGTTCGGGGCGCTCATATAGCAGAATCAGGGGAGGACCCAGAAAAATATTTCGAGGATGGGGGACGGGTTTCTAAAAACTTCCCTTGGATCTGCCACTATGCAAAATATACATTTTATCAGATGGTACTGCGTCACACGTTGTATAGTTAACTACGTCAAATTATTTGTGGACTTTACTTAAACTTTACTTTTAAATTTTTATTTTGCATATGATCTGTAATTAATCTATTTATATACTTTGTTGAAAATTCATATACTTTTTTCAAAAATTCATCTCAAGTTGAAAACTCATTTTTTTCTTAATATATATTTTTAAGTGATTTATAAATTTAGCCAGTTCAAACTTCATCTCTTCGGTTCAAAATGTTATTACTTTTCATTTAAGACTGAACAGAAATATATTTTTTCATGAATAATTGTATGCTAAATGAACATGAAAAAGATTCTCAATTACAAAACCAGACTTCAAAAACTACCTCCCTTTCCGGCTGATTGGAGATAAGAAATAATAATTTATGAAAATATAGATGAAAGAGTCAACCAAATTCTTTCAAATTCATAGTTTTTTTTTCTTCAAAAGTAAATTGTTTAGTTTAAAATAAATTTTTTACAGGAAACTTAATTATTTCAGTTCAAAATACACCTATTTTATAAAAAAATTAATTATTTTCATGAAAATTATTTTTTTTCAGTTTGAAATTCAATTATTTGGCTTAATATTCGACTTTTTGTTTCATATTTGAACTATTTAGCTAAAAACTAATTTATTGTGTTAAAAACTAATTTGTTTTATAACAATTAATTTTTTAAAGTAAACATTTTATTAATTCAGCTGATAATTCTTCTTTTTTGTCCGAAAATTTAGTATTTCTTGGAAAATTAACCTTACTGTAGAAAATATGTTAATATTTTTTAGGAAATTGTTTCTCTAGTACACAATTTACGTGTGAGGTTAAAAGATGAACTATTTTACAAAAATACTGGTTTTTGGGTTAAAAATTAATTGCTTCAACGAAAAGTGTTACAAAATTTTCTGCTTTTTTTTAAGAAACTGTTTTTGGGGTTTAATGTGGTTTTTAATAAATCATTAATAATGAAGAGTTTGCAGAGAAAGAGATAGAGAGAGCAGACCTTCATCAATAAATTTCTCCAATCTTAACACAATTTCAGTCAATTGAAAACTTTACATTTTTCCTATTTTTGATATTTGTATATTTTCAAATATCGACAATCAAACTTTAACAAGGTAGGTTTGAATAATGGGTGATGTGTAAGGGCAGGTAACTATTTAAAAACATTTATATTTGCATCAATTTGATTATTGGACGTTAAAAAGGATTTTTAATTTGGATTTTAATCTAATTTAAATTTCTTAAATTTTGATTCAATTTTGTGTTTGTAGTTCATATTTTTGGTTTAAAATTAAACTAATTTGGCAGAAAGTTGAAATGCTTGTTCAGAAGTAAAGGATACATTATTTAAAAATGAAAGGATTTTATAGAAAATTATTAAATTTTGTTTAATGATTGACGTTCTTCATTATTTCATGTCAGTACACAGATAGTGGTAATTTATAATAAAATGTTAAAAAAAAATATTGTGGAATATTCTCGGCCAGCGACATGGCCAGGAATTTTTTTCGGGAGGGGCTTTGATTTTTTTCCGACGAGGGCTTCGGACTTATGTACAGGCAAAGAGTGGGGGAAAAGGGAATTGAATAAAGAAAAACTTAGTTTCGGGGGCATAACTCCGCCCCTGACTATGCCACTGTTCTCGGCAAGGCTCGAGAAGCTCGCGGCGAGCTACTTCAATTCAGAGGAATCGAGTAGTGTTCAGTCTCGCTGCGAGTTCTCTCGGCAACCAAAAAACGCACCTTTGAGTTTTGCGTTGCGCATTTCAAGGCTTCGAGGTTTACCCTGTTTCCCTTTAGGGTTCCGGAATCGACGGTGAGAATCGATTCTCGATTCTTCGATTCCAAAAAAACATGTCGATTCCGGGAATCGAAGAATCGATTCCAACGATTCCCGCCCCTTTATAAAACCCGCGATTATTTGAAATTAGAATTAAATTAACTAATTAATGATCTAATATTGTTTAAAATTAATTGTTATTTTATATTATTATTAATTTAATTAAAAAATTAATAAACAATAATCCAGTCTAAATATTAGTTTTTATTCCGACAGAAAATCAATCAAACTCAAAATTAATGTGGAACCTTATTAAATTTAATTATTAAATGGAAATTTATTTCCACATTTCAAAGTCCAGCGACGCTAAAAATATTAGCTGGTTTAAGCGCTTTCCGGAGAGCCTGTTTCTGAGCTTGGTAATAATTTGACTAGCTTTAGAAAACAGCCTCTCGGAAGGCACTGAAGTTGTCAGAATGGGCAAATACTCTAGTGCTATCTTAAACAAATTTGGATACGCATGGTTGATGTTATTTCATTCTTCGAATGGATTTACATAGCGAGGAGCGGTTGGCCGATTTAAGTACTGTCGGAGCTCTACAGATAAGCCTCCAGCAGTATCAGTGTCCGCCTCGGGGAACTGTTGCGAATGCAAGGCATCGTGATGGACCCAGATTTCGCTCATCTGGCTATCTCCAGGCTAATCCTGTGGCATGCCCCTGGCGCGTTCCTCATCCCCCGACTCCGCAATTTTCGCCTTTAACTCCCTATCTGAAATAAAAAACAAAACCAACAAAAATCATATATAAAGACTCTTTATTTAGTAGAAATGATTTGAATATTTAATTAATTGTTAACAATAGATGACAGTGCTCTCGCAAAATTTCCAGCATCTGTGAAGTGTAGTTTCTTGAATCTGAGGTCGAGGATGGTGGCCTTAGCAGGCATCGGCAGTTTCTCTATGAAGCCCAATCGCTTTTCAATTTCGGCGAGTAATGAGTGCTTAATATTGAAAGCAACTGGGTGGACTGCGTTGTACTCTCTTAAAGTCTGATAAATAGAAACAAATAAATTATAATGCAAACTAAAAAATTGGTAAATGTTAATATATTTAAAATTTTACCTTGATCAGAAGTGAACACATAGAGATGGCCTTGCTTAATGTTACTGAATTCTCCGCGCAGATCTCCTTTGTGAGTTGCCATGCTGGTTTTAGAAGATCTCGAACCTCCCTCACAAGTTCCTCCTCTTCTGCCGTAATCATTGGTGGTGGCTTTTCCTTGCTAGTTTTCTCTCGTGTTATTTTCGCAAAAACTCGCTGTACGAGTTTGCACTATAGGAGGGATCGATCGAGCATCTCATAAACTGAGTTTCACCTGGTGCGAACCTCTTGAATTAGTCTCAAGCACTCTGCCTCAGCTTTCCTCCACCCAGTCATCTGTAGCAGTTTTAATTCTTCAAAGGCCCGTTCACTTTTTCTATAGAATTTTACAATTTTCTTTATTTTCAGGACGACTCTCTTGACAGAAGGTAAGTCATCGTCCAGCCCCCTATCTTAAACGTCTACATCTAGGATTATTTGGTCCTCTTCATCTTCGCTATCTTCAAAGACAGGCAAGGGCAACGGAACTTCTTCTTGATCCATCTGGTTGTTAGTTTTATATAAACTTAACACATCCGTAACTGCTAGGTTTAAATTTTGAGCTAAACAAGAGATGTGTTTCTGAGCACTTAGCACCTGCTTACACGCTCGAACAACGTTTGGCACATTATCCGTGACAATAGCCTTCACATTTACGATATCCAGCCCCCAATCTAATCAGAGAACACTAAGGATGTTAGCTAGATTTTCAATTGTATTTCTTTCGGGTACAGGTCTAGCTCCAATTTGAACCAATTTCATCTCCATGCCTGAAAAATTGAAAATGAATTGTATAATACCATAAACAAAAATATTAAATACAATAAAGGAGCGGCTGGTGGACCGGGAAATGACTAGAAATTTGATCAATAATGTGGAAACTTATTTTAAAATTAGTAATTAATGTGTAAATAAATTTCAACCCTCAAAATTATTGTGAACTTTTTTTTTCAGCTTTAGGAATAAATCTGGAAATTTATTTCCACGTTAGAAATTAATTTGCAAACTTATTTCAATCTTAGAAATGAATTAAAAAATTTATTTCTAAGATCGAAATTAATTTTTACATTAGTTATTAATGTGTAAATAAATTTCCACCTTAAAAATTATTGTGAACTTTTTTTCAGTTTTAAGAATAAATCTGGAAATTTATTTTCACCTTAGAAATTAATTTGAAAACTTGTTTCAATCTTTAGAAATAAATTTAAGAATTTATTTCTAAGATCGAAATTAATTTTTACATTAGTTATTAATGTGTAAATAAATTTCCACCTTAAAAATTATTGTGAACTTTTTTTTCAGCTTCAGGAATAAGTCTGGAAATTTATTTCCACCTTAGAAATTAATTTGGAAACTTATTTCAATCTTGGAAATGAATTAAAAAATTTATTTCTAAGATCGAAATTAATTTTTACATTAGTTATTAATGTGTAAATAAATTTCGACCTTAAAAATTATTGTGAATTTTTTTTAGCTTTAGCCATAAATCTGGAAATTTATTTCCACGTTAGAAATTTATTTGCAAACTTATTTCAATCTTAGAAATGAATTAAAAAATTTATTTCTAAGATCAAAATTAATTTTTACATTAGTTATTAATGTGTAAATAAATTTCCACCTTAAAAATTATTGTGAACTTTTTTTCAGCTTCAGGAATAAGTCTGGAAATTTATTT
>NC_046661.1:13259882-13261890 GCF_010883055.1 Belonocnema kinseyi | reverse complement strand
TAACAAAATAATTAATTTTTCAATCAAATAATTGAGTTTTCATCCAAACGAGATGAATTCCAAAATCACCAATTTCTTTAATTTCTTTCAAATGCGGATCAAAATTTAAATAAGACTATTATAATATAACATAATTATAATATTATCATTAATATATATAATTTATATTTTATACTTGAAGTAACGTAACCTCAAAATACACGCATTAAAGAGGCGCCCGAAGTATTCAGATCATGAGAATCGCCAGCCCAGAATCGAAATCTGAAAATATTAAAATCCCAATCTTCATTTTATTTCAAAGCAGATAGAGATATAAATAGAACCGCCGAAGTGTTCCGACCGGCCATCGTGCACCTTCGAGTTTTCAAAATCAGAAGAGGAGAAATGGGTTGCGCGCGCAACCCAAGCATTTATATCGTCTCCAACCATATTCACACGGACATAGACGTGTCATAGTATTGGACCACGTCCCGTTTGAGATCTGGGATCACTGGTAACGTCTTAGACGTTGACGCAAATGAGGCTGGTCCTTCGACGAGGTCCGATGAGGTAAGTTTCCCTTTTCATAAATTGAATATTCGCGATTATATGTCCTGCAAAGCCTAACCGCAAAGTTCAATGGCCTCATCATACTGAATAAATACATATTTCTAAATATTTATAATTCTGGAATGTTACATCAGTTATATATTTTATTCAGTATAATTAGGACATTGATTTGTTTTCATGAAGGATTAAATTTGAAAAATAAAATACACATTTTTTTATCACTCAGGTACCTACATCGTCAAGCGAAGTTAAGAAGATGAAAACTCCCTATTCATCACTGAGAGAAAGGGATTTAAAGAATTTGTCAGAACTTTGCAGCCGCTTTATAACCTCCCAAGCGCTGAAACTGTCACGGCGATGATGGAAAATAAGTATGAAGTTCTAAAGACAAAGAGAAGAATATCCTCTCTACAAAAACCAATATACATTAATAAAATTAATTTTGATCTTAGAAATAAATTCTTAAATTTATTTCTAAGATTGAAACAAGTTTCCAAATTAATTTCTAAGGTGAAAATAAATTTCCAGATTTATTCCTAAAACTGAAAAAAAATTCACAATAATTTTTAAGGTGGAAATTTCTTTACACATTAATAACTAATGTAAAAATTAATTTCGATCTTAGAAATAAATTTTTTAATTCATTTCTAAGATTGAAATAAGTTTGCAAATTAATTTCTAACGTGGAAATAAATTTCCAGATTTATTCCTAAAGCTGAAAAAAAAGTTTACAATAATTTTGAAGGTTGAAATTTATTTACACATTAATAACTAATGTAAAAATTAATTTCGATCTTAGAAATAAATTTTTTAATTCATTTCTAAGATTGAAATAAGTTTGCAAATAAAATTTCTAACGTGGAAATAAATTTCCAGATTTATTGCTAAAGCTAAAAAAAATTCACAATTTTTAAGGTCGAAATTTATTTACACATTAATAACTGATGTAAAAATTAATTTCGATCTTAGAAATAAATTTTTTAATTCATTTCCAAGATTGAAATAAGTTTCCAAATTAATTTCTAAGGTGGAAATAAATTTCCAGACTTATTCCTGAAGCTGAAAAAAAAGTTCACAATAAGTTTTAAGGTGGAAATTTATTTACACAATAATAACTAATGTAAAAATTAATTTCGATCTTAGAAATAAATTCTTAAATTTATTTCTAAAGATTGAAACAAGTTTTCAAATTAATTTCTAAGGTGAAAATAAATTTCCAGATTTATTCCTGAAGCTGAAAAAAAAGTTCACAATAATTTTTAAGGTGGAAATTTATTTACACATTAATAACTAATGTAAAAATTAATTTTGATCTTAGAAATAAATTCTTAAATTTATTTCTAAGATTGAAACAAGCTTCCAAATTAATTTCTAAGGTGAAAATAAATTTCCAGATTTATTCCTAAAACTGAAAAAAAATTCACAATAATTTTTAAGGTGGAAATTTCTTTACACATTA
>NC_046661.1:13254392-13259782 GCF_010883055.1 Belonocnema kinseyi | reverse complement strand
AGTTTTCAAAATCAGAAGAGGAGAAATGGGTTGCGCGCGCAACCCAAGCATTTATATCGTCTCCTACCATATTCACACGGACATAGACGTGTCATAGTATTGAACCACGTCTCATTTCAGATCTGTGATCACTGGACGTTACTGCTAGTTTCTTTTTCTTCTCGTACTACCCTTTTATAGGTGCTTCTCTTTCGTTTTGTTGAAATTAATTCAACCTGATAAACTTTCTGTAGGTGCTTTGTCATAGATGAAGTGCTATTACAAAAAGTGAGTTCCATGAGACAGTGGGAACAACGCACTTTTTCTCCCATTCCGACTTTCTTAAAGTGCAGCCACTCTTCGCTTGGCGGTGACATCACACTCCACTTCTAGAATTTTATAGACCTTTTCATTTCAATTATTCTTTGGTGCGCATGCGCGAAAAAGAATTGATCTTCCTGTCAATTTTCGGCCCTGTTGCTCGCAATTGCAAAGAAAATGCAGTATTTTTATTAAAAAATAAAGTTTTGAACGGTATAGCGAAGTGTTTGTGAGTAAAAATGGAAAATGATAATACGATGCCAATAATTGTGGGGGGAAAAAGTTGAGCGCATAAGAGCTGCTGATACGGATTGTGTAAAAGTAGTAGTCGCAGTAAAGCAATTTTTATTTTATTTCTTTCCCTAAACCATGCCTACAATTTAGAAGGGCAGAAATTAATAATGCGAGTATCAAATTCCACTTAAAACGCCTGAAGCGTGCAGGAAAGGCAATAAATGGGTGAAGTTGTGTGAACGTAAAGATACCAAGTTTAAATCAGTCAGGAACGTCACAAAAGATGAGTCTGTTTGGTCATTACACTTCTTTGGAGAATCTGGACCTACAGAAGAGCATCCAGAGGTAAGAATAATTTAACAATGTATTAGAAAATAATAAATTGTGTTGTGACCGTTTTAACCTAAAAATACATCGTGGTTATAAAACGTCAGTGCGTCCAGAGTAGTACATCGTCATTACGAATTTAGTTAAAACTTAGCCAATAATATTAATAATTATTGTAAATATTGTGTTTTTAATTTTTTTTTGTAATTACAATCTTTGTGATTCTTTTGTAATTATTGTTATTGTACTCATTGTGTGTTGGAACTATTATTATTATAATTTATCAGTACAGTTTTTTTATTTATATAAAGAAAATATTTTTAGTTGATCAACTGCAAATGTAAATTAATTCCTGATTTTAAAAATGGAATTGTACCTTAAGAAAAGAAACAGAATAATAATCGATTTTACAAGACGTTTTTGAATCAGTTCACAATTTCAGGATTGTCACATTTTAACGTTAAAAACTAAACTGTTTTAATTGGAAAGGATTAGAAATTAAACAAGTGTAAACGCCTGATCGCAAGTTTATAAACTACTTTCAATTTAAAAATAACTTCAAAATAATATATTTATAATAAAAGGTTTGTATTAAATTTCACATATTATTTCAGTCTAAAATATTTCATTTTTAAATCATTTAACTTGAAAGTTTTCAGTAAAGAAAAATAACTATTTCTAAAGAAAACTACTAAACTTTGAACGTTAAAATGTTCATTATTTTATTTTTTTAAATGTAACTTGTGAGTCAAATTGTTGAATTTTGAAATATAAATAACAATTGAACGTCAATTATTCTTAGAAAAAATTTGAGTAATTTGAAGTAATATTAAAATTGTTTCGAAAAAATTAAAAAACATTACGTAGAAAAATAAATTGATTTTTGACTTTGAAATATTAATTTAGAGAGAATATTTAAAAAATGTTTAGAAAGATGTATAAAATTGTTAAAAATGAATCTGGAAGATTTTAAGAAAACTTTTCCAATTGGGCAGGATTTTAAAAAAGTTGTAGGGAAAATCCGAATAATTTTGAAAGATGTTTAGAACTTTTGAAAAAATTTTGTTTAATAATTGACAGTTTTTACAAATGCCAAACAACATGTAAATGTTTCAAGGATGTTCAAATTAAATTTTAAAACAGTTGAAGCATTTTTAAACTATTTTAAATAAAATTTACTTTTGAAATGATATACTTTTGAATATTTTTAAATGCATTGATTAATTCTTGAATTTAGAATATTAAAAATGATGACTTGGATTTATATTTGTAGCACCGAATCTGAATGTTTGAACTCTATAATTTTTAAAAGTTAAAAATTCAAGAGTTCCACTTTCAGTGCTTTCATTAGCAGCTCAATTTTTATTATGTCAAATGGAAAAAATTTTTCTTCAGAGTTTGATTAACAATTTTTTTAAATTAAAAAAAATAACTGACCAAAAAGAAATAAAAAATTGTTACCCTTTTCAGTTTTTGGGTTACATTTCCCTTGCCGTGCCAGGCGCTCTACAGCGTTTTTTACCCATTTAATTTCTATTACAATTCTTAATTATTTTAATAAGTTTCAAAGTTGTAAGAACTTTAGTTTGCGACAATAAGGACAGCAACGTTTGATGTTGTCTGTTTTCATTGACAATTGGTTATTTTAATCTATATATGTACATTTTTATGTATGTTATCTCACTTCCACGAATATTTCCTTTTTTCAGATAGTAAAAAAAGGCTAGTAGGAGCTTAGAGCAAAAGTAAACCAACATTTCTCATTGAATTCTAAGGAGTTAACTTCAGTTTCGCTGGAAAAAGAAGAGCGGAGAAACAAATTCAACTGATGTAGAATTCTACGAAGTCGAAGCATTATGTGATTTTAAGCCAACTTTTTCTTCTAAGATGCAGGACTTGGACATGGAATCTCTCTTTATCTCACTTTTGTCTCGCGTAGTATTTGTCATGTAAATGAATGTAGTAATAAAACAATCTTACGTAATATTTGTTCTTTTTTCTTTACGTAAAGGCACTTCGGTAAAAGAGATAGGTTGTAACTGTTAAAAGTAATATGTCTTCCTTTTTTTAATTTTACAAAGCAGACAGAAGTTAGGTTCAATCATTTATTGATTATATTTTAATGTAAATATGTGCAACATCACAACTTAGTATGAACATTGCTTCAAAGTTGCAGACCCATAAGGGGAGCTTAAACTGCTCCATTAAAATTTAATATGCCTAATTAACGTCTTCAATTTGATATTGCACGAGTTTCATTGCTTGTCTTTTTTATATTTTCAAAACGGTGAATCAGTTCATTTAGACTTTAGTACATGCTGTACATTAATCAGGGATGCTACAAGTATTTCCCTTTTGTGATAATTCTTTATCTACTACAATGATTAAAAATGTTTAAATATATGTAACCTCAAAATTATTATTGCAAGATTCCATTTGCTTTGCCCTGTGATAATTGTGAAACGAAAAATCAGTATTGAAACGAAAAAGCGAAAGGTATTAATTCCTTTGTTACACGTGTTTCAAAATATTCTGGAGCTAAAATATTTATATGGAACTGCATAGCAGTATCAGTAACTTTTTTGGCAAATTCATAATCAATATTTATCCTCTGAACAAGAAAATCAAGAGTCGTCCAAATCATAAAATCATGCCACGTACGTTCCGTTATGATCATTTGCGTTTGGATCTGATAGTAATAATCATTTCTTTGTTTCTTTTGCACTCATGTTTGTTGTGTTCGCACGCCTTACACTTACAGCGGCTCATGCTATGGAAATCATAACTAAGAAATCTTGCCCTAAACATATATCTTTGCATGCACTCAGTTTCCATAAAATAGATTTTTTCGTATTAATCACTTTTGAGATACTCTACACTATTCTTCATTCAACTTTCACTACATACGAAATTATCACAATAAAAAAAGTAAAAAACTGTAAATTTACATACATTTTACCGAGTAGGGGAGAAAATTTTGAATTCGCGGGAACTGTCATGGCGGCCACGCATGTGCATTATCTATTTCCGAATTGAAATGAAAAGGTCTATTAAAGTGCACATTTGGCCGGACACAATTTTCACAATGGAACGCTAACCTAGAAAAGAGAGAATCGACGTCGATTCCTGTGCTCGAGAATCGATTATGCAATCGAGTCCGCCGGGCGGAATCTATTCCAAAGAATCGAGAATCGAGCGCAAGGAATCGATTCCTCCGAGGAATTGGAATCGACTCCGGGATCCCTATTTCAGAGCTGCTAGATTGTGGATGAAATTTACCCCCACCATACCTGCCGTTTGTGAGCCGCATAACAGAAGGTGCATGATTACCACTGTGAGTTCGTATGTAAGCCGAAAATGCACGTTTCAACTTCTGTTTTCTGCTGTACGATGATTGCCGATCTGAAGGCTTCGGAAGACTTCGTTTGTCTGCTAGTTATATCTCGATCCCCATGTGAAAGAAATGGAAGATATTGGCATGAGTCGATTTTGAGGTTATGTTTTTCAGGTGTATATAGTATGAATATTATTATACATATTATAATTATCAAATATAACATTAATTTCAATTAATAGTTGACTGACTTTTAATAGAAATAGTTAAACTTTCAACTAAAACAATTAATTGCCTGTAACAAACAAAAATTTAAATAAAATACATAAATTTAGAAAAAAATTTGTTAAATTTGTCTTAAACAAAATATTTAAATTTTTAAACTACATTTTTAACAAAGCTGTTCCACTTTCGACAAGATAAATTGTGGGTCCGGATGCAATAAGGGCACATAAAATTTTTTCGTGCGAAAACGAAGTCCCCTGGAGGCTTTAGAAAAAATTTTCGAATTTTAATTTTCAAAAGATATATATGGATGTAAAATTTGATTGCGCATCTTTTTTTCTTAAGACAAAAAGTTGTACCTTTTTTAGTTTAAAAACTAAAGCCAAAAAACTTACTTTTTTGAAAAAGTCGATTTTAATCCGTTTTTCACTTCAACTCGTGCTCTGTACGTCAGTTTTTGGAATTTTTGAATAAAATTTTCAAAAAATATACCTTAGGGTATCTTTCGATTCATAGAAGAACAGGAATTCAAAATAAAAAATTTGAAAAATTGTTAATAATTTTTTTCTGATGCTCGGCGCGAATCGGACTTTTGTAACTTCCAGCATTTCGTTTATCGAGCGAATTTTGAGCAAGCAAGGACTTCTCGTGACAAAAATGCGGAGAAAACTATGATAAAGTTTTTTCAAAAGTTTTAGATCAAAATAATTAATAGTTTAGGAGTAGTGATGATTTTAGTTAATGTCAGCGCTGGAGTTTTCGAGTGTACTATAGACTCTAGGGCTTACCGCCGCGCCACGTTCGCTCGCTAGAGAGTTTTTGATTTTAATACGATATTACTTAAATCTCTTGTTAAATAACAATTTATCGAAAGTAATTTGATAAAACACTCATAAATTTGATTTATTTTTCAACGAATTTATACAAAAGAAATTATACAATTTAATCTTCATCAGAAGAAAGAACAGAA
>NC_046661.1:13252089-13254292 GCF_010883055.1 Belonocnema kinseyi | reverse complement strand
TAATTATGTTATATTATAATAGTCATATTTAAATTTTGATCCGCATTTGAAGGAAATTAAAGAAATTGGTGATTTTGGAATTCATCTCGTTTGGATGAAAACTCAATTATTTGATTGAAAAATTAATTATTTTGTTGATTATGTAACTATTTTGTAAAAAAAGTCCTCTTTTCTATCAAAAGTTCAACTACTTTGTTAAAATTTTTATTTCGTTGAAAATACATTTTTGAAACTAACAATTAATCTATACCATTTTTGGTTATAAAATCATGTATTTTGTTAACAATTCGTCTTTCTTTGTAGAAATTAAATTGCTTTATGGAAAATTTATACTTTTTGATTAAAAATTACATTTTTCGGTTGAATTATCAACTGTTAATATTTTTTGGTTGCAAAGTCGTTTTGTTTTAAATGCAACTATATTGTTAAAAATTAAAATCTTAATTTTTGGGTGAAAAATTCGATTATTCACTTAAAGTTGAACTACTTGATAAAAAAATTAATTTTTTCTTATTAAGGACTCATAATTATAGTTGAAAATTTAACTATTTGCCTTTAAATTAGGTTAAAAATTCAGCTTTTGTCGATAATACTCTTTTTGACTTCAAAATTTAAATTTTATTAAAATTAAAATGGACCTTTTTTAGTAGAAATTTAATCTTTTTGGTTGAGAATGTTTCATTTTGGGTCAGAAATGCAATTGTTTGGTTAAAATATGAACTGTACATCTTCTTGGGTTTAAAAGTCGATTATTTCACTAAGAGTTGAACTACTTTGTAAAAAAAAATACTTTTTTTTAACAAGGTTTTTTAATTATGGTTGAAATTTTAACTATTTGGTTCGAGGTTTAACTCTTTGATTGAAAACTCATATTTATTCGCTTAAGAAATTCAACTTTTTGTAGATAATTCGTCTTTTTGACTTTAAAATTTTATAATTTCGTTTAAAATTCATGTATTTTATTTGAAATTTGTCTTTTTTGTACATCATTAATTTTCATGGTCGAAAATTCATCTGATTCGTTAACAATTCAACAACTTTGTTGAAAATAGATTTTTTCCGTTAAAAATTAATTATCTTTATCTGAAAATGTAACTATTATAGGATTGATTAAAAATTAATCGTATATATTGGTTCAGTTTGAAAATCGTTTTTTTTTATAGAACATTAATCTTCTTGGTCAAAAATTCACCTTTCCCTTGAAAATTTAACAATTTTGTTGAAAATTCGTTTTTTTCCTTGTTCAATACAATTCACAGGATAAAGTTTAACCAAAAATGGAGTAGTTGAATTTCCAGATAAAAGCTGTGATAAAAAATTGAATTGAACAAGGAAAAAAACGAATTTTCAACAAAATTGTTAAATTTTCAAGGGAAAAGGTGAATTTTTGACCAAGAAGATTAATGTTCTATAAAAAAAACGATTTTCAAACTTAACCAATATATACGATTAATTTCTAATCAATCCTATAATAGTTACATTTTCAGATAAAGATAAATAATTTTTAACGGCAAAAATATATTTTCAACAAAGTTGTTGAATTGTCAACCAATCAGATGATAATTCGACCAAGAAAATTAATGATCTGCAAAAAAGACAAATTTCAAATAAAATACATGAATTATAAACGAAATTATTTAATTTTAAAGTCAAAAAGACGAATTATCTACAAAAAGTTGAATTTCTTAAGCGAATAAATATGAGTTTTCAATCAAAGAGTTAAACTTTGAACCAAATAGTTAAATTTGCAACCATAATTAAAAAACCTTGTTAAAAAAAAGTATTTTTTTGACAAAGTAATTCAACTCTTAGTGAAATAATCGTGTCTTTTAAACCCAAGAATATGTACAGTTCATATTTTAACCAAGCAATTGCATTTCTGACCCAAAATGATACATTCTCAACCAAAAAGATTAAATTTCTACTAAAAAAGGTCCATTTTAATTTTAATAAAATTTTAAATTTTAAAGTCAAAAAGAGTATTATTTACAAAAAGCTGAATTTTTAACCTAATTTAAAAGCAAATAGTTAAATTTTCAATTATAATTATGAGTCCTTAATAAGAAAAAATTAATTTTTTTTTAAGTAGTTCAACTTTAAATGAATAATCGAATTTTCCACCCAAAAATTATGATTTTAATTTTTAACAATATAGTTGCATTTAAAACAAAACGACTTTGCAACCAAAAAATATTAACAGTTG
>NC_046661.1:13244644-13251989 GCF_010883055.1 Belonocnema kinseyi | reverse complement strand
AAATTAAAATTCGAAAATTTTTTCTAAAGCCTCCAGGGGACTTCGTTTTCGCACGAAAAAATTTTATGTGCCCTTATTGCATCCGGACCCACAATTGAAAAAAATAGTAAAAATTCTTTGAAATTGCTTTAAATTATTGAAAATAATTGAAAATTCCTTGAAATGTTTTAGAACATCCTAAAATATTTAAAATTCTTTGAAATCTCTTGAAATTTTTCAAAGCTCTCGAAAATTTCTTGCAAATTTAAAAATACCCTGAAATATTTAAATCATTTAAAATCTCATACCAAATTATTGAAATAAATTGAAAGTTCCTTGGAATCTAGTAAAATATCTTAAGATGTATGAAATCCTTTAAAATCTCATATTAAATTACTGTAATCAGTTGAAAATTACATCGAACCTTTTAAAACACTCTAAAATATTTCGAAACCTTTACAATAGTTTGAAAAATCTTGACATCTTTTAAAGATTTTTTATGTACTTTGGAGTTTTTTTAAACAACCTTGCTATAATTATTAAAATTCTTTGAAATTCCTTTAATTTATCAAAATGAATGAAAGATTCAGTCAAATCTTTTTAAAAATCCTCAAATATTGAAAATACTTAAAAATATTTTTAAATCTTTTGAAAATTCCTTGCAATCTATTAAAGTATCATAAAACATATTAAATCTTTCAAAATCTCATATTAAACCACCATAATCAATTGAAAATTCCTTGGAAAATTTTTAAATACTCTCAAGTATTGCAATACCTTCCAAATATTTTGAGATACCTTGACTTTTTTTTAAGGATTTTTAAACTACTTCTTTAAAATCCTTTGAAATTCCTTAAAATTAGAAAAATAGGATGAAAATTCCTTGACCACTTTTAAAACATCCTCGAATATTTAAAATGCTTAAAAATCTGTAGAAATCTCTTGAAATTGTTTAAAGCTCTTGAAAATTCCTTGGAATTTTAAAAATACCCTGAAATATTTCAAATCCTTTAAAATCTCATATTAAATTACGGTAATCAATTGAAAAATCTTCAGAACTTTTTTAAATACTCTCAAGTATTTCGAAACATTCAAAATCTTTTCAAACACCTAGACTTCTTTTAAACATTTCTAAAGTACCCAATGGGCACACGCGTTAAAGAAAATATTTAGAATGGCTTAAAAATGTCCTAAGTCTGTTCATATAACGTTCCATAAACATACAATATTACAGACGCTTTAAAGACGTATTTCGAACATAAAACGTTCTTAGAACATTATTTGGGCTGACTAAGGACAGTTTTTTAAACGTTCAAATGACGCCTTTTGACTTGAACGTCCAAGAAACGTTTTTAAGGCGTCCCAACTACGTTCTAAAATTTTGTCCCCACTGGGTACTTTGGAATTTTTTAAAATAACTCTGCTAAAATTGTTAAAATTCTTGGAAATTCCTTGAAATTATACAAATAAATTGAAAATTACTTGATATCTTTCAAAACATTCACAAATATTTAAAATCCTTAAAAATCTTTTGAGATTTCTTGAAATTTTTTAAAGCTCTTAAAATTTCCTTGAAAATTTGAAAATTCGTTGAAATATGTTAAATCCTTCGAAATATCATATTAAATTACTGTAATCCATGAAAATTCCTTGGAATCTTTAAAATTCTCTCAAATTTTTCAAATCCTTCAAAATCTTTTGAAATGCCTAGGACTTTTGTTTAGGATTTCTAAATTACTTTGTAATTTTAAAAAATAAGCCTTCTGAACATTTTTTAATTCTTTGAAATTCCGTTAAATTATAAAAATAAATTGAAAATTCCTTGGCATCTTTTAAAACATCCGCAAATATTTAAAATCCTTAAAAATCTTTTGAAATCTCTTGAAATTTTGTAAAGCTTGAGATTTAAATTTAATAAAGAGAACAGTTTCAAAACGTTAAATATTGAAATGTTTGTAGATTAGAGTTTTGAAAATTTATTCAATAAAAATTCAAAGCTTTCGAGATTTAATTTAAAAGTTTTTCAACTATTCAATAAGAATAATTTTCAGCTCGATAAGATTCAAGTCTTCAAATTCACAATTGCAAAACTTGGAAGTTTGTTTATGAAAAATTAATAATCATAAATAAATTGACTGGGTTCAAAATTTAAATGTATGTTTTTCAATTAGACAATCTTTAAATTAAATTATTTCAGGCTGAAATTTAGAAAACAGTAAAATTTTAAAACATTAAAAATTTAACTTTTTGTAGATTAGTTGAACTATTAAATTAAAGTTTTAATAGAAATTACTGGAGTCAAAGTTTAACTATTTCTATAACGATTCTTATATATAATTATAAAATTATATATATTATTTTAGGGTATTTTTAAATTTTGAAGGAATTTTCAAGAAATTTCAAAAGATTTTAAAGGATTTGATATATTTTAGGATATTTTAATAGATTTAAAAGAATTTTTAAATGATTTTAATAGTTCAGTATGAGTTTTTGCAGGATTTGAAATATTTCATGGTATTTTAAAAATTTTAAAATATTTTCAAGAGCTTTCAAATATTTCAAGAGATTTCAAAAAAATTCAAAATATTTGTAAGGATTCTAAATATTTGAGGAAGTTTTAAAAGATGCCCAGGAATTTGCAATTGATTACAGTAATTTAATATGAGATTTTAAAGTATTTGATATATTTTAGGACATTTTAATAGATTTCAAGGAATTTAAAAATGATTTTAATAATTTAGTATGGGATTTTAAAGGATTTGAAATATTTCATGGTTTTTTTTAATTTCAAGATATTTTCAAGATCTTAAAAAAATTTCAAGAGATTTTTCAAGATTTGTAATGATTTTAAATATTTGAAGAAGTTTTAAAAGACGTCAAGGAATTTTCAATTGAATAAAGTAATTTAATATGAGATTTTAAAGGATTTGATATATTTTAGGATATTTTAATAGATTTCAAGGAATTTTTAAATGATTTTAATCATTTAGTACGAGATTTTAAAGGATTTGAAATATTTCATGTTTTTTTTTTAATTTCAAGGTATTTTCAAGAACTTTCAACATTTCAAGAGACTTCAAAGAATTTCAAAAGATTTGTAGGGATTTTAGATATTTGAGGAAGTTTTAAAAGAAGCTAAGGAATTTTCAATTGATTACAGCACTTTAATATGAAATTTTAAAGGATTTAATATATTTTAGGATATTTTAATAGATTTGAAATATTTCACGTTTTTTTTTAATTTCAAGGTATTTTCAAGAGCTTTAACGAATTTCAAGAGATTTCAAAAGATTTGTAAGGATTTTAAATATTTGAGGAAGTTTTAAGAAGCCAAGAAATTTCCAATTGATTACAGCACTTTAATATGAGATTTTAAAGGATTTAATATATTTTAGGATATTTTAATAGATTTCAATGAATTTTCAATTGATTTCAATTACTTAGAATGAGATTTTTGAGGATTTGAAATATTTTAGGGTATTTTTAAACATGCAATGAATTTTCAAGAGCTTTTAAAAATTTCAAGAGATCTGAAAGGATTTAAACTTTTTTGGGATATTTTAAAACATTCCAAGATATTTTCAATGAATTTCAACAATTTAAGAAAAAACTAATTGTTTTAGTTGAAAGTTTAACTATTTCTGTTTCAAGTTAGTCAACTATTAATTAAAATTAATGTTATATTTGATCATTGTAATATTAAAATTAATATTATGTATAATAGTAATAATATTCATACTATATACACCTGAAAAACATAACCTCAAAATCAACTCATGCATGAAATGAAGATTCAAGCGAAACATTAAATTCGCCAATATCTTCCATTTCTTTCAAATGGGGATCGAGATATAAATAGAAGACCACTGAAGTCTTCCGAAGCTTTCAGATCGGCAATCATCGTACAGCAGATAACCGAAGTCGAATCGTGCATTTTCGGATTACATACGAACTCACAGTGGTAATCATGCACTATCTGTTTTGCGGCTCCCAAACGGTAGGTATGGTGGGGGTAAATTTCATCCACGATCTGGCAGCTCTGCCCTATTTCCCTTTTCTTCGAGTAAGCAGAGTCGAACACCACAGCTGGCCATAATTTGCTCAATCATTCCGATAGGAGACTCACCAAAATCACTTCTCTTCTCCCCATAACGAAACTCGTGACACCAAGTTAAGTCACTTTACTCGAGAAGAGAAAAGGGCGAACGACGTTTCGCTCCTAGTCCCTGAATATTACAGAGAAATAAATTCTCTGAGAATTTATGAGAATCTCAGAATTTATTTTATTTAATAGAAAATTGAACTTTTTCGTTAACTTTTCGGTTGAAAATTCAACTCTTATTCCCAAAGTTTGTCTTTTTCATTTTAAAGTTTACCTTCTTTAGCAGACATTAAATTTTTTCGGTGAAAATGCAACTGTTTGGTTGTAAATTAAGCTATTATATACTATTTTCTTGAAAACATAACTATTTGTTAAAAAATTTACTTTTTGTTTAAAATATATCTTTTGGTGTTGAAAAATAAACTGAAATATTTTCTGAATGAAAGTTCCACTTATAAAAAAAATGGTTTTTTATTAAAAATTCATCTGTTTTAGTACAAAATTGATCACTTTGTTATAAAAATACAACTATTTGGTAGAGAATTTAACTATATTGTTAAAAAATCATCTTTTTTTGTTGACAAAATTCGTCTTGTTGGTTTAAAAAGTCAGTATTTTTCGTAGAAACTTATTTTTTTGTATACAAAAATTCAATTTTTGATGTAACTGAGTTAACTGGAATCTTTTTTGGATCAAAACGCAACTTTTTTGTAAAAAAAATTCTCTTGCTTTACGACAAAATTCACATTTTTGGATAAAAATGCAACTATTAGTTTTAAATGCAGATTAATTTTCAACGAAATAGATAAATTTTTAGCTAAAAAAGAAAAATTTCAACAAAAACGGAAATTAGGTTTTGAAATACAAACTTTTTTAACTGAACTGATAAATTTTCAACAGAATTATGAATCTTCAACTGGAATAGTAGTTCAATTTTATGAAAAAATATGAGTTTTCTACTAAAACCATGAATCTTCAACTGAAATAGTTGAATTTAAAAAAAAATAACTTTTACTAGAAAAAGATAAATTGTCAACCCAGACTGAAATAATTATGTTTTAAGTTAAAAAATCAATTTTCAAAAAAAAAAACTAATTTTGAAGTAATAAAGGTCATCATTTCATAATCAAAAATTGAATAAATAAATTTTGAGTCAAAAAATAACTGTTCAAACAAAAAGATGAAATTGTAACTAAAATTATGGAATATTCAACTGGAACAATAGTTACATTTTTAGTTAAAAGAGTAATAATTTTCAACTAAACAACAAGACCAAAATAATCAAAATACTTAAATTTACGGCAAAAAATTCCTTTTTAACCAAAGAAAAATTCTGAAGAAATAGACTTTCCTTTCACACAATTTTCTTTTGAGTTGGAGAATCACGAAATTGAATGATTTCAAATTAAAGAATTTAGAAAATAGATAATTAAAAACAATTTACTATTGAAAATTAAATGGAATCTTTTAAAGTTGAAGCTTCTGAAATTCTAGAATTCAAAATTGTTATTACAGAACATAATTATAATTTGAACTTCAAGCTAATTAGGCGAATTTTGATAAAATAAATGAATGAATTGAAAAAAAAACATATTTCGCCCTCGAGACATTCTGCAATTTCAAGTGTAGGTCCCTGCTGATTTCAAATGGATTCGGTCAGCGCTGATTGTTATTCGTACTCTTGATATTCTGTATAATCTCAAATATCCTTGATATTCCCGAATATTCAAAAATATTCTGACATATTCTTCTATTTCCCTTTGCGCTCAACAAGTTGTTAAAGATTACACATTGTTTAAAATGATTTTTAAAAATGCCAAGAAAATTTAAAATAGTTTATGTATTATTGTGTTATTTCAAAATATGTTCAAGTGTTTGAAAGTATTTTCATGAATTTCAAAATAATTTAACGGGATTTAAAAATTATTTTAAATTAAAAAAGATGAAAGTTTATAAATGAATTTCAAAAGATTTCAAGTAATTTTAAAGAATTTTAAAAGATTTTAGAAGAATTTCAAAAAGTACAACAATTTTCCAGAGATTTTAAAGACTTTAAAATACTTTTTATAAGTTTAAGAGATTTTTAGTGATTTTAAGGGATTTTGTGGCATTTTATTCTATTTAATATAGTTGTAAAAAGTCTGTAAAGGAATTTAAAATATTACAAAGCATTTTAAATAATTTTCAAACAATTTTAAAGAGTTTAAGGATCTTCATGTAATTTAAAATTATTTTTATGTATTTAAAGAAATTTTCAGGAGTTTCAATGGATTTAACGGCAGTCATTTAATTTAAATTTGTTTAAAGTTTATAATCGAATTTCAAAAGATTTCGATTATTTAAAAGAGTTCAAGATATTGTAAAAGAATTTAAGGGATTTGAAGTAATTTTGAAGAACTTTTAATGAATTTCGGTAAAATTTAAGTGAGTTTTAAGATTTTTAAGTAATTTTGAAGTATAAATAATGTTCTTGAATTCTCTAAAGCCTGTTAAATCTTTTGAAATCTTCGGAAATTTTTGGAAATCCTGTAAAATCTATTAAATTCCGGAAAATATATATTGATCTTTTTAAATATCTTAAAATATTTTTGGATTTAATTTAAATCTTTTTTAAGCACATAAAATATACAATCATAATTTGTAATATTTCTAAAATCTAAAATCTTAATACACATATAATTATAAGCGTAACAATATTTTTTACAAAGTGGGTCACAAAAATTTGCAGACGGTCGTGCACAGCTGTAGGTTATATTTCAGATTTTTTTCATACTTCAAGTTGTAGACTAGCCGAGAGGCTTTAGGCATTAGGAATGCGAAACTGATAGGGTTCGAAACCCCGCGGCGAATAAAAACTTTCATAGCGTGCGATTATAAATAGTGTAGTGATTGTGTGATAGTAAATAATTGTGTGCTTAAACATATGAACAAATATTAGAGTATAATAGTAATGATATAATAATACAAAAGATTAATTTTTTCGTTGCGAACAATTGGTTATAGTTTTATAGAACTGTTCTCTCTAGTTTTGGGACTAGACGATTTTAACTTTTATTAAACTAACCAGCGTATCCTCTACTATAGGATTAATTCTACAAAATTTAATGGATATTTTTTCCGTGTGCAAAATAACTTGAAACATTACGCAAATGTTTCTTCTCGCTCTACTTTTATTAATTTTTCGTCATATAATTTTATTCTGTACAAGAAGGTAGAATGTGGAGCGTTAAATTAGAAACAAAAACTAAGCCTCTATTTTGACGT
>NC_046661.1:13241550-13244544 GCF_010883055.1 Belonocnema kinseyi | reverse complement strand
TTTCGCTGGAAGCGGGTGCAATTTTTCAGATTAGCACCCGCTCCCGGCGAAATCCTGCGGTTGTCCTTATGACAAATTTTTAATTATATATATATATACACACATGCATATATTATTAATGACTATATTATAATTATGTTATATTATAATAATCTTATTTACATCTTGATCCGCATTTGAAAGAAATTAAAAAAATTGGCGATTTTGGAATTCATCTCGTTTAAATTTAATTGTTTAATGGAAAATTTATGCTTTTTGATTAAAAAATACATTTTCCGGATTAAATATCAACTGTAAATATTTTTTGGTTCGAGTAGTTTTGTTGTAAATGCAACTGTATTGTTAAAAATTAAAATCATAATTTTTCGGTGGAAAATTCGATTATGCACTTGAAGTTGAACTACTTACTTAGTAAGTAGATTAAAAAAAAATTAAGCTTTTTGAGAATTGTAAAATATTTAAAAAGAATAATAAAAATTGTTGTGATTACTAAGAAAATTGAAAATGATTTTTTATTTTGAAAAATTAATTTTAAGTGAGTATTTGAAAAGATTTTAAAAATTAAAAAGGAAAAGAATCAGGACGATTTTGAGGCAATTTTTTTATTTTGCAGTTTTTTTAATTTTAGGAAAAAATCTAATTAAAAAAATATATCAATTTTCAACCCAAAAGTTTACATTTTAACAAAATAAATTAATTTTCTATCAAATAATTGGTATTTTAACTAATACAATGTACAGAATAAAGTTTCAACCAAAAATAGAATAGTCCAATTTCCAGATAAAAATATTAATTTTTAGTCAATCCTAGAATAGTTAAATTTTCAGATATAAAAAAATAACTTGTAATCGAAAAAATAAAGTTTTAACAAAGTTGTTAAATGGTATATTTACAACCAAAAAGATTAAATTTCTACCAAACAAGACCAATTTCCAACCAAATACATGAACTTTCAACGAAATTATTTAATTTTAAAGTCATTTTTAACCACCTGTAGTAGAATGAAATGAATTTTATTGTGTTACAACGGGAATACTTAAATTAAGTCAGGTCAGGTTTTGTTAGGTTAGGATAGGTTAAACCTCTATGTAAGTTAAGCCAAAGCTGAATGAAACGGTACCGCAAACACAAAGGGACAACACAATGAGTTTAATTGTGTTACGTGAAGTTAAGTTAGGTTAGGTTAGGTCAGGTTCTTTTAGGTTAGGATAGGTTTGACCTCTTTGCAGGTTAAGCCCAAGGTGATTCAAACGGTACCGCAAACACAACGGGACAACACAATCAGTTTAATTGTGTTTCGTGAGATTAGGTTAGGTTAGGTTAGGCTACGTTAGATTTATTTTTAGGTTAGGCTCGAGTTGACCCATTCAATGTAGCACACATTTGCTACTGGGAAAATATGCTTCCAGAGCTTTGCGTATAGTACAATAAATTTCTGTTAATTCAGGTTAGGTGAGGTCAGGTTCTATTGGGTAAAGTTATGTTAAATAAGTTGATATCAGGCAAGGGTTGATCCTTCACAGTTGTCGACATTTTTTTGAAGTGAAAATTTGCATCACTGGCATTATTTTGAAATTTATTTACCACAGTGCATGATTTTTCGTGATTTTTTGAGGTGATGGCTGAACCATGATGTGATGGGTGATTTTTTATACCAAATTTGAATTCAGCGCCCCAAAATCCATAGGAATACGTGTGTCTTGTTACCAGATCCGCACAATTTTTTTTTTGTGGCTGTGTAATTATAGTTCATGTATTTTGTTGGAAATTGACCTTGTTTGGCAGAAATTTAATCCTTTTGGTTGAAAATTTATCATTTAACAACTTTGTTAAAAATTTATTTTTTCGTTAAAAAATTTTTTTTTCATCAGAAAATGTAACTATTCTATGATTGATTTAAAATTAATCGTTTTTATCTGAAAATTAAAATATTCCATTTTTGGTTGAAACTTTATCCTGTACATTGTATTAGTTAAAACACCAATTATTTGATAGAGAATTAATTCATTTGGTTAAAAAGTAAACTTTTGGGTTGAAAATTGATATATTTTGTTAATCATATTTTTTTCCTAGCAATCACAACAATTTTTGTTACTCTTTTTAAATATTTTACAATTCTCAAAAAGCTTTTTTTAAATCTGCAAAAATCTGCATCGTGTTTCAAATAATTTCAAATAATTTCAAGTTTTTAATTAATTTTGAATCTCTTTTAAAATAAAAATTTTAGCGTTCAAACTTAAAATTTAAATTTAACAATTCAAGGCTTTCTATTTCGAACCATTCTGTTAAAATTTGTATAGTTTTTAACAGTTGTTTGTAATGGATTGTTTTAAATAAACGGTCAAATATTGCTGATAATTAACGAAATTTTCTTTTTTTAATTAAAAAATTTAAAATTGAATGGGTGAAAAATAAAAATTGTTTAGACTAAAATAATATTTGAGGTCATAATAGAAAATAATTTTATAAACTAATATCTATCAATTCTTCCATTTTGAACGGATTCAGAATCATCTTGTAAAATCAATTATTTTTGAATTTTTAATACCTTGAATTAAATTTAAAACATTTTATTTTAGAATTCTTTCAATTAAAAAAAAAAAAATCGTAATCGAAAACATGTAAATTAATTTTCTATCAAATAATTGATGTTTTAACTAACTTAAAAAAAAACTGAATTTTTAACCCAATTTAAAGGCAAATAGTTGAATTTTCAACTATAATTATGAATGATTTTTTAACCAAAAATGGTATAGATTAATTGTCAGTTTCAAAAATGTATTTTCCACGAGAGAGATGAACCTTCAAATAAAAGAAATAAACATTTTAACAAAGTAGTTGAACTTTTGATGGAAAAAAGGGCTTTTTTACAAAATTGTTACATTTTGAACCAAATAATTAATTTTTCAATCAAATAATTGAGTTTTTATCCAAACGAGATGAATTCCAAAATCACCAATTTCTTTAATTTCTTTCAAATGCGGATCAAGATTT
>NC_046661.1:13236312-13241450 GCF_010883055.1 Belonocnema kinseyi | reverse complement strand
TTAATAATATGTTTAATAATATAATATATAATATAAATATAATATAAAATACATATAATATAAAAATAAATATAATATAAAATACACGCATATAAAGAGGCGCGCGAACTATTCAAATCATGAGAATCGCCAGCCCAGCATTGAAATCTGGAAATATTGAAATCCCAATCTCTTCATTTTATTTCAAAGCAGATAGAGATATAAATAGAACCGCCGAAGTGTTCCGACCGACAATCGTGCACCTTCGAGTTTTCAAATTTCACTGGTTGAGCAAAGATGTGTTTTCATCACGGAGTAATAACAAGGAGACCGATCTCCGTATATACGTTCTGACTGCGGTAACTGTACATTATTCAATCTGCACATTCTATATAATTTAATGATTACAACTAAATCTGTATTACTTACGCATACTTTCAAGGTCACAATTTGTCAACTTAATTCTGTACAAGAACACAGAAATAAATAAGCACGTATATTGACAAACTCAATTGACAATATTTACAGGAACATAACCTCATTTATTGAGCTAATATTATTGATTTTATTGTTTGTTCTAGTTCAAAAAAATTATTTATTGTTGGAATTATTAATGTAGCTAATGAAAACATTAATAATATTTACGACCTCAATGACAAAAACATTTAAAAAATATAAATGATCAGCAGAATTAATAAAAAAGATATGACTTATATCAAATATAAATATAATAATAATTAAAATATGAAAGACTACATCTTAAGTTACACTGTGAAGAATCTTCGTACCTTTAAAATCTTAACAATTTGAAGTTTTAAAGAAAATATTTTTTTAAAGTAATAGTAATTGTAATTAAAATGTTAGAGGGAAAAATTTGGTAAAAGTCAATGAAAAGACTAATAAATGAGAAAATGGATTTAATATTATTTAATATAATGTATATATTTATTTAAATTGAACCGAACATCATATATACATTTATACAGTGCAATCATTTATTTGTTGCTCAACCTTGAAAACTTTTTTCTCGCTGCATTCAACCCCTAATAGTTTTGTTAAAAATTTTTAATTTAAAGGATTTTTTGAATTAAATATTAAATTATATTATTGCAAATCTCATTTCTAAAAGGAACAGACTATAAACAATTAAACTCTATAAATAAACGTGCCGTACTCATGACGCATAGCAGGAGGAAATTCACTTATTTCGTTCAGCTTGACGCTCCGAACTTTTATCTTCTCTATTTGTTTATTAATAATTCATCTACTCAAAGTATGAAAAAACTGAAATTTTTTGCATAACATTTTTTTACGCTTTAATAACTGACCAGGAAAACTTTATATTGTCTGAAAGTAATGTTGAGGGACTCATAAAATACAAATAATTTGCTTACCATTCCGTTTCTTTGTTGCAAACAAATTTGATAAACAAATCAACAAATAGTCTTATTATCGGTAAAATTTTTCCGCTGCAAAAAAAACTTCATATTAATGTAGGAATGACATTAAATAACAAAAATAATTTAAAAGTTTATAATAAATATTGTTATAAATAATTCTTGTGGCAAAATATTAGAATTTGAGATTTTCAAATTATTATTTGCTTCAAGCGCCAGAAAGACTTCAGGTATTCTTTAAAAGAATAAATATTTAATAATAATAAAATATGAAATATAAAAATTTAAATTTTTGTAAACACATTAGATAAACAAATTCAAAATTTTGGTCCTTTCGCATAAAATTTTTGTTTACACTGGAAATGTTTTAAGCTGTTGGACGAATAACTGCTGGTCACAAAAATATTTGAGAAGTTAGCAATAACCATTGTTATAAATAATTCTCGTGACAAAATATCCAAAGGCAAGGTTTTCTCAACATTTCTATTTTCTTTAATCGCTACAATGGCTACGGATATTCCTAAAAATGTATCTTTGATCATATTTAGTGGAATAGAACAACTTGCATGTTTATAAACAATTTACATAAAAAATTTCCCAATCTTGGCAGTTTCACTTGGAAAAAGTCGGGTTTTCAATAGTAACAGACTGGAAATGAATCATAATACTGCATGCTAAGATTCACTCAATATAAAATCTTTTGACAATAACCCATCACTTGGCTGTCAAAGAAAATTTAAATTTGATAAAACCTGTAGTTTAAATATTTTGTCACAAGAATTGTTAATAACAGTGATTATTGTTAACTTTTCTAATATTTTTGTGACTAGCAGTCATTCGTCGAATAGCTTAAAACATTTCCAGTACAAAAAATTTTCTATTTGAAAGGGCCAACTTTTTAAATTTATTTATTTAATTTGTTTACAAAAATTTAAATTGTTATATTTTATCAAATATTATTAAATATTTATTATTTTAAGGAATACCTTAAATCGTTCTGGCCATTGAAGGAAATTATAATTTGAAAGATCTCAAATTCTAATATTTTGACAAAAAAATTGTTTATCACAGTGGTTATCATAAACTTTTAAATTATTTTTGTTATTAAATGTCATTGCAACATTAATGGGAAGCACTTTTAGCAAACAAAAAATTTTTCAACGATAATAAGACTTTGTTCATACTTTGACTGAAAAAATTATTAATAAAAAAATAGAGGAGACAAAATTTTGGAGAGTCAAGATCTATAGAATTTAATAATCTTTAATTAAAAACAAAAAAATTCAAAATCGCAAAAAAATTGAAGGCTCTGGACATTTCTAAATGAAAAAAGTGCATTTCCTCCAACTGCGTGTCATGAGTACAGTACGTGTTTCTATAGATTTTAATAGCTTATAGTCTGTTTATTTTAGAAATGAGGTTTGCAATAATATAATTAACTATTTACTTCAAAAGATCCTTTAAATAAAAATTTTTAAATAAAATTATTAGGGGCTGAATGCAGCGAGAAAAAAGAAATCAAGATTAAGCAACAAATAACTTATTAAACTGTAGAAATGTATATATGATGTTTGGTCCAATTTAAATAAATATATACGTTATATAAAATAATATTAAATCCATTTTCTCATTTATCATTCGTGTCATTGACTTTTTACCAAATTATTCCCTCAAATATTTTAATTACAATTACTATTACTTTACAAAAATATTTTCTTTAAAACTTGAAATTGTTAAGATTCTACAGGTACAAAGATTCTTTACGGTGCAACTTAAGACGTAGTATTTCATATTTACTTATTATTATATTTATATATTATATACGTCATATATTTTTTATTAATTCTTCTGATCATGTATATGTTTTAAATGTTTTTGCCATTGAGGTATTAAATATTATTCATTTTTTTATTAGCTACATTATTAATTTCAACAATAAATATATATTATTTGACTAGAACAGATAATAAAATCAATAATATCAGCAAAATAAATCACAAAAATATAAAGTTCGAACTGTTTGCAAAATGTACCTAAAAATTACATTTTACTCATATTAAACTACATATTTTCATGACTTTTTCTTTTTTTAATAATTAGTAATAGTGACTCTTAACTTTTGATCTATTTTTTTTGTTTATTCGCAAACAGCATTAAGTTTTTAATTATTTTTGCTTTTTCTCAATGCAATTCAACGAAAAAGTCAGACCTAATTTTTGTGGCGCCATCTGTTGGATTAGTTTAACCGACATTTACCCTCTGGATCGTAAGAAAACTACTCCTATATACACATACACGGTCGAGGCAGGGGGCTGGTTGTCATTCAACACGGCACTCACTCGCACATTTCTTGCGGGAAAAAGGAGATAGCAAATCACAGTGCGCATATTCCCTTCCTTGGAGTATTGGGTTTGAGCGCCTAGCAATAAATGTACAGTTACCGGAGTCAAAACTCGAGACACTTTTTACAGTATGATCGGTCTCTTTATTATTTACTCCGGGGTTTCCATGTGTTTACGAGTGCATACAGTGGAGCCAGAACGCGGATGTCTCTGGCATGCGCAGTAGTTATTCTTGTATATTTTTAAGTTATGTTACGCCTTGTGTCAGCCCTATCAAGCCCCTGGCATTTCCTGTCGGAAATGTTGACCGTGGCCACGGTGACGTTGGCTGTGCATTGGGCCGACTAGCTGCGCAAATGCATGTGATAATGTAAATATTTTTAGTTTAAAAAAAGACGTTTTTAAGTATTTTCACTTGTAATAACGAGAAATTACAAGAATTTGACATCCAGAGAACAAAAAGTTGTTATTAAAAATTGTGAAATATATGATTGTCGGGTGTAAATTTGGATACAGTTACAACCCGGAAAACATAGTTACAGAATAGATCTGTAACTGTTCTAGAACACAAAAGAACGTGTTCCAGAACATGTTAGTAACAGGTTACGAGCATGCGAGTAACTATGTCATCCTCCATACGCTAGAAAAATTTTGTAACAGTTATAGAATGCTGTGACTTAAGATCTGTTACATTTCTAGAACTCGGTTACTAGTGTTATGTAACATTTCTGTAATATATCTAGAACGATTTGACAACCGATCTGTAACATTTCTAGAACTTAATTACACATGCTATATAACTAATTTCTAACGGATCTAGAACGCTGTGACAATTGATCTGTAACATTTCTAGAACTCAATTACAAATGTTTTATAACAAATCTGTAACAGATCTAGAATGCTGTGAAAATCGATCTGTAACATTTCTGGAACAATTCGAGTACTTTGGTATGCTGCGTTGTAAAAAATCCAGGACAATGCTATAACAGTTTTATAACAATTCTATAACAGTTATTGAACTGTTATGTATCAAATATGGAACATTGTTATATACCCCCCACAGCAATAGGATATCCCGAGATATTCGATCTGACCCCATTTATGTCCCGGGTTATTCCAGAGATAACTCGCCGGAATATCCTGTGAGGCGGCAATTTTGATATCCGCACGGATATTTTTTGATATGGGACAGCGCGCACTAGGGATGGACGACTCGAGTCCGATTCCTTCGACTATTCGATTCTCGGTTTCTGAGCATGGGGAATAGACATAAGGAGACCAAACTAATGAAACTGAAAATGAACACTTTTCTGTTGCTAGTGTAATATCCCGACTGGGGTTACGGCGCGAACGCCGATCTTATTCAAAATTTAATTAGAGTTTAATTGAAATTTTAATTGAATTGAAATTAATTAAATAA
>NC_046661.1:13234113-13236212 GCF_010883055.1 Belonocnema kinseyi | reverse complement strand
TCATATTCTATATCTATTTGAATATGCGCGCGGATAACTACTAAAGATTGACTACACCTGTTCATTCAATTACGACACGTGACGGTCCAGTACGTCACACTAGAAGTACGCACACACACATGTGCAATATCACACTCACGTATGGTTCCAAACTTCCCGAGCGTGGCGTGCCAACCACACTTAAAAAAATATGGCCGCCGATGTGAACGCGAGTCAAATATAAATAAATAATAATTGAACAATAGTTTGTGAATAAAGGCAAGGATGTTAAAATTAAAAACCGCTGTCTAAAAGCGAGAGTTTCCAATAAGTGTGATTTCACATGTATATTGTACAAGACTTTTAGAGTGGTGTAAGTTGTATATTTATTGTTTTTGTTACGAACGCGTCGAATATCTGTCGCACGCATAGTGTTCGTAAAAGTAACTTGAGATTTCATAAACATACTACCTACCTCTTCCATGGCGAATAATTTTTTATTCGACAAACATTTCACAAAATCCTGTCTGATTATTAATTATTTAATTGTTCAAATGACCTGTAAAAACAATGGAGGCGGCCATATTTTTTTAAGTGCGGTTGGCACGCCACACTCGGAAAGTTTTGAACCATACGTAAGTGTGGTTTAACACAGGTGTGTGTGCGTACTTCTGGCAACAGAAGAGTGACGGTTTTTGGTGAAGTCCATGCATAAAAGATTGGTCTCCTTATATGTATTCTCCATGTGTCTGAAACTCAAATATCGAGACTCGAATAGTGTATGGTCGAGAATCGAGTTTTGACAGACTCGAGTCCAAGCGATTTTTCGATTCTCTCTCCCCCTCTATTCCAACTGTCTACCTATTTCCCTCTTGTACATATCCCCTTCCTCATCTCCTTTCATATTGCCATTGCATATAAACTATCCTGTTTCTCCTATCATGTCTAGTAACTTTCTCCCCTCCCTGTCCGTCTTTCTATGTTTGGAGTTCCTTATAAATGCCTCCTTTTCTTCATCCCATAATCCTCCCCCTTGTTTGCCAGTCCATGCATTTAAGTACCTGACACATTCCAGAAAGCTATTTTCACGTTCCTCTCTTCCCCTCCCTCTTCTTTCCTCTTCATTTTGTTTCCCCTTTTTCCTTAATTCTTCTAATTCTTCATCCCAGCACCATTCCTCCCCATTTATCCATAACCTGTCTCTCTCTATCCACACTATATGGCCCCTTTTCCTCTCTACCCAAGCCCTCTGCTCTATTTGCCATCTCCTTTTCTTCTCCCTCCATATCAGATCTTCTTCAATTCTTTCCCTTCTTCATCTCAATAACTTTTTTCTCTCCATAATTTTCTTTTTATCCTCCTCACTCCCCACTTTTACTAGAAACATTCCTTCTTTTCCTTCCTTCGTCCCTCCTATTCTCTTGACTCCTTCTAACCTTACCTGCAATCTAATATCTCGAAAAAGATTTTTTATTTCCACTTCTCCTGTTTCACTCTCCACTTTTAATCTCTTGACTACTATGTTATTTTTCCTCTTTGCCCTTTCTTCCCCTTCTAATCTTTTTTCTATCTCACTGAGTCTTTTCTTCAATCTTTCATTCTCACTTCGGACGTTCTTTTCATTCCCTTGAACTATTTCCTCATTTTCTGTTTTTCTCCCATATGCTCATTCCTAATTTCTAGACTGGATACCCGCTCTTCCAATTGTTTTATTTCTCTAGATCTCTGTTCGTCAACCTCTCTCTGTCTATTCTCAATGCTCTCTAGCTTACCCCAAACCTTGTCTTTCTCCTCCTTCCAACGTTTATCCCATTCTTCCCATTTTTCTCTGACCTATTTCACTTCCCCCCTTACATCATTTCCCTGCCTATTCATATCCCTATTCATGTCATCCAATCTTTTTCTTGTTTCCTCTCTAAACCCTTTAATGAGAGCTTCCGATTTTGCAAACATCCCTCCCCTCTCTCTCTAGTCTTTTCCTTTTAATTCTAACTCTCTTGTTCTCCTGGTCCTTTTCTACCTCATACTCCCCCGCCGCTCGTTTCCTTTTTCCCTCCCCTTCACTGCTAGTCGCGGTTGCCTTTTTTTTCCATTCGTCCAGACTTCTGTTCGAACCCGCG
>NC_046661.1:13232439-13234013 GCF_010883055.1 Belonocnema kinseyi | reverse complement strand
TGGAATTATAATTATATTTTTATAAAAATGTTAGAATATATAATAATTAAGAAATTGGAAAATACATACGAGAACTTGATTAGACGAATAGTCTAAAAAAGTGTGTTGAAATTGCAGACCATAACAATAAAAATAAAAACTAAATAATATTAAAGAACTATATATAGAAAATATATAGAATGAAAATTATAATTAATAATTTTGGAATAAGTGGAAAATATATGAAACCGTAATATAAATTACTCATCGACTTATATTTGTGGCATTTATTAAAACAACCGAGTTTTGCAAAGTTATAAATGTAAAAATGTTTTAATTGGCAATTTACTTTCAATCCAAATGGTTCTTGTCCAAGCTAAGTTTACCATTAGTGCGCCTCGAAGATGTGCCGAGAGTTGCTTACAGCGCTCCAAGTGGCTCTCGGCAAACTATATCGATGGTGCTTTCTACGGTGAGCGGTGGGTAGAGGGGAAGTGACTTTTTTCGCCGGATGCGCCGTCTATATTTATGGCGGGCAACTAAGCCCGCACCGCATCTATGTTTATAATATCTTTGTCTGAAGGCTTTAAAATATCCTCTTCGAAATTGAAATAAGAATACGATCATAAATAAAAAGCAGAGAGGCTATCTCAATAGAGTAGCCGACACTTAAGGGTCCTTTGTTAAGCTTTCGGATTAAAATTTAGGAGTAGATTTTTTTTAATTTCATAGTTAACAGCCTAAAACATAATAATTCGGAATCTATGGGTTTCGATGACTTCAGATATCTAACTTTTTTTTTAATGCTTAAAATTGGAATTAATAAAACGTTTCTCGTAAATGGAATGAGATACGCTAAAAAAGACAACATTTTTGAATTCAACTAGAAAATTGTATATCAGTATATAAGTTATAATTATAAATAAGTATAATGAGAAAATTCATCAATTAAAAAAATGCATTAATAATTTGAAGAAAAATTTAAAAAGGGAGAGCGGATTAGCCACGACCAACTACTGTAAATAACTCTGCCCGCCCGGTACGTGACGAATACAAAAGGAACATTATATTACCGTCGCACCACTCTTAAAACGACCTCTGAAAGGATCTTGAAAAGGTGCCAAATCTCTCAAACTATCTCCGAGACTATTTTGTTTCAAATCGACTTTGTTTATAGACTCAAATGGGCCAAGCTATTTCGCTAAAGAAAACTCAGAGATTTCTTTCGGTAGGGTATTCATGACACTTAAACATGAACACATTTTTTTCAGACAATGACTTCAATATTCACGAATGCAGAGTCATCAAATTCAGTCAATTAAAACCTTCACTTCGCTTCATTTGCATAAATAAACAATCTATTCTTCAATTGCTTTTCAGTGAGCATTTCTATTTTTCATTTGTCTACAAAAAATCTTTTTCTTATTTATTCACGCTCCTTATGAAAAATAATAACCTTCAAAACAATGAGCAGTGTGACGGCTTGCGTATTACCGTCGATTAAACTCGTTGATTTTATAATCTCAGTCGATAAAGAAGAAACTTTCTTTATCGTTGGATACGAGTTAATTTAAATTCGTATAAAAAATTAATAA
>NC_046661.1:13230921-13232339 GCF_010883055.1 Belonocnema kinseyi | reverse complement strand
AACTCGAGACCATAGGTATGGTCCTACTTATAGTCTAGCGGATACATGTGTGATTACCTAAATCTATGACGCAAGTAGGTCAAAGTCAACTGCGTAACACCCGCACAATTTACATTAAAATCCGGCCCCGGTCAAATTGGCTGAAATTGCAATATAGTGAAGTCCAAAGCCTCCTCATAAAAAAAATCCTAATGGATACTAGTTCAAAAAATCAAAAGTTTTTGAGATTGGTGGGGCTGAACTCGAAAAATATGACCACAAGCGAATCTAATGTCCCGCTTGAAACTTGAAGATGAGGTGCAGATTTTTCAATAAACTGTGATCAGCACAATCACTGATAATACTAGAAACATTGATAAGACCAGTCCAGCTAATTGGGACAGCAAAATGGCGCTGTCCTGGTAATAATAGGCGAAATAATGGCGCCATCTTAGCAACGTAAATACTGTTCGAAATCATGATCCAACAAAGCATGGTCCTGCCAGGCGCAAGTAAAAAAATGTCAACCAATCAGTCGGTTCACTCTAAGTCGAACGTATTTGAGCATCGAATCTGTGGGACCATGGTTCGAAATATTAAAGGTTGAAGACAGTTCAGTCAATGAATAAAAGAATACTCTGGGTAAAATACTAACCATCTGAATTCTAAATATCTAAATCTACCTGAGTCACGGTGTGCCCACTCCTATAGGAAAAGTGGTGAAAGAATTGATATGTCCCCTATATGGCGCTCATGTGAGTTCAGAATTCGAAATGAACTTGAGCAGACGATAGAAGTTCTATCGTCTGCTCAAGTTCACTGTAGCTGCAAGAATTGTATTTTTTTTTCGTGATGAACTTGGATTCATAATGGATTTTCATCGATAACACAAACTAAAGCCTGTTGGAATCGTTCTATGATAGAACGAACAATCTAATGTTAAAGTATGTTGGGATCGTTCTGTGATAGATCGTTGCAACAGAGTGAAACATTTGATTGCATTTGATCGATGATAGATTTTATTTTGTTCAATTTTTGGTTTGTTTTATAGGTTATTATTATTATTGCTGTATTTATTTCAGAAAGCGAAGTCAACATAACCTACAAATTTTTGTGAGAAGGGTGGGGGGAGTCGTTGCTGTAGACAATAGTTCTTGGTATGTCCCCTAGGTGGCGCTGACCTTGAATTTTTCCACAATCTGTAAGTACCCCCTCTAAATACATGCGAGTGGGCACACCGTGGCCTGAATCTAAAGCGGATACCAGGTTGTGCCCGTGCGATATACATACGATCTGGGGGTTTTGCCGGCGCTCGCTATATTTGATCGAATTATCACGTGTGCGCCAACAAGGTGGGATAGCTTTTAAAAATATCGTACGCTTTTTTCAGTTATGTGAATTATATATAATGAATATATTGCAAATTACTAGATCACATA
>NC_046661.1:13194860-13230821 GCF_010883055.1 Belonocnema kinseyi | reverse complement strand
CTTTCGTACATTAATTTTGTATGAAAAAATCTTTCCACAAATCAAAATTTTTGAATAAAAATCGAACTTAACTAAAGTAATATCGACTGCTTTATACAATATGGAATTCAATTTGGTTGAGCCCGTATAAAAGAGTTAGGTTTCAGTTGACTGAATTAGGGAATAATACGGAATAACACAATTGCTTTATTCCGTACATGGTATCACAAGTCTGTTTTTATCGATTTTAAAATTTGAACGTTTAGAGATAAAATATAAACAAAAGCAGGCCATTTTTATGCACTTATAAAATCTTATTGAATTCGTTCAATCATTTAGTATTGTGTAGAATTTGTTCATATTTATTATTACGTGCTGCAGAACGGTATGCACATTTATTGAAGTTCAAAAATATATAATACAGTACAAGTCCGATAAACTTCCAACTTCGGGGCTGTAGGGGCGCAAAACTCCAGGAATTGCGGACTTTTCGGATTCCCCCTCTAGCAGCACGATATTAGATGCGCGCATGCGTAAATCGTGGGCGCAAATCATTTGCAAAATAACACACGCAGTGGGAGAACCACATTTAGTGTGCGTGCCGTACGTGTAATGACGTTTTAAGGGGAGTGTACACTTATCGGACGGCAAGCTTTGGACTTCTACTGTATCGATATAACTTTGTTATTCATTTAAAAATTATTTACTATATGATTCGTTTCATTACATAAGTATATAAAAATTAAATTTCAATTATTATATTATTGGAAAAATTGAAATATCACCTTTTATAAGACAAATATTTCCAACTTACAGTTCTTATTTGTTGAAAATTTTTTTCTAAACTTATTAATCGTATATCTTTGCAAGTTCTATTAACATTATTTAATGCAATTATTATTGTTTGACTTTGAACAATTGTATTTTTGATTTCATATTAGAATATTTTTTTAAATTTTGCTTCCACACAAAACGTGCACTGTGGCCGTACATATGGTAGCAGGCTGTGCTACACATCGTGCTCACAGACTGTTCTTACCTTGAGTGAACATTGAGCAACCTCACCTCGTACATACATCGTTTTTCGTTCTTGACGACACATCGTGTTGGCACATTGTGTAGCTACAGTGCGCCCTCACACATTGTTATCTGGGTAGGTCAGTCCAACCAACAAAGGCGAGACATGTTATTAGTCTAGTCGGTTTAGACCCCGAGGCAAAATCCTCATACTCGGCAAGTCCTCCTTGCATGCTCTGTCACGAAAAATAGAGCTCTGCGCGAGGTTGGAGAGAGCTTTTCATAAATTTACAGTTCTCTTTTTTTCTCGAAAACGCTCAAAAATTGCAAATTCACAAATAAGTAGGCTTTCGCGAGCATTAAAAAGGGTTTAGCGAGCACTTGTAAAACATTGAATATTTTTTTTGAAACCTCGCTACGTGCTCGCTCAATACTCTAAAATCAACGGCCCGAACTCGGTTTGACAGAGTACGGAGGGAGTTTTAGGATATTGCATCGGGACTTGTCTTAACCGACTGGCACGTTTTGCATTTGTTGGTTGGACTGATTTAGAGTCTTGTCTTAACCGACTGAACTAATAACATGTCTTGCCTTTGTTGGTTGGGCTGATTTTTATAGTCTTGCCTTGACTGACTGGACTAATAACATGTCTTGCAATTGTTGGTTGGACTGATTTATAGTCTTTAACCGATAAAGTTGAAAAAGACTTTTAATTGTTTTTAATTAAGTGAAGTGACATTGGATAAATATAAAGAAAATTAAAAAATTTCAAAAATAATGAAATTAAGTGAAAAGTGACCGCGGTTTATAAAAAGTGTATTTTTTCGTAATTTTTTAATGTGATTTGTCGTGAATGATTTTCTGTATGGGGTTATAGATTTGCTGTTTATTTTAATGTGATTAATTGTATTAACTTTCATTAGGATCTGTGCACGAAAAACGTGAAGCTGTTTTTCAAAAATGTAATAGTGGTATATTAATTTGAGGACCCCATTGGGTCCCCATTCGGTTTCTTTTTAAAAAAACTCGAAAAAACAGCAAAACTAACTTTTAAATTGTTGAAATTCGGATTCTACGTTAAAATTACCTATATAAGGTCAGGAAATAATCGCAATAGTTTTTTTTGCGACGGTAAAAAATTTAAAAAAACATAAGACGTGTAGCCTATTGGCTGCTACGTACAGGCGATGCGTTTGAAGTGTAGCAGTCGCAATACTTTTTATTGCAGCGTTAAAAACTTTAAAAAATAAAATACCTGCTATTTACATGGGCCGAAGGCGACTTCAAGTGCATCTTCTTTTAGTAGCAGTTAATAAGCGTTCCGTCGGTAACTTTAAGAAATTTGTCTGGATGCTAGCGCCACGCAGTGGAAGCCTCAGACAACAACGCTGCGACGCAAGTGAGACAGAATTTTCTTTTCAAATTCCGCGCAACATACCACTTGAGCTATTATAGATGCGCTTGAAGTTGCCTTCAGCATAAGTTATTGACATTTTAAACATTTTTTAACGCTGCAGAAAAAAGTATGGCGATTACTCCGTGAGTTTCTAATGGAAATTTTAACATACAATCCGAATTCCAACAATTTAAAAGTTTATCTGGCTGTTTTTCAAAGTTTTTTAAGAAGGCATCGAAGGATGACTCAGTGGGGTTTTTTAAGGGTACTTTGTAGAGGCTCCTTTTGGTTCCTTCGGTCCGCCAGGGTTATCGGATCGGTTGGTTGGTGAGTCGATGTTGAGTAGATAATAATTTCTGGTAGGGATTTTTTTCGTATTCAAATTTCGTCCTTCATGGAAATTTTCCTTCTTTTATGGGTACTTAATATTAAACTGATACTTATAATAAACTTAATATCCATAAAATAACGTATGGAAACATGTAGGAAAAAACTCAATACGCAAAGTATTGCCTTTTGTCAAGGTATATTGCGTATAGATTCATATAGGACTCGTACTTCTATAAGAATCTATATGGAATTACTAGCAGTCGAGAAGGTGTCATCTATAAGTTTCTATTGGTATCTTTACTTCATTTTTGGAAATTCATCATTGATCCTCACAGACTTCCGGGTCTATATGTCTTTACATGGAATTACTAACAGCCACTAAAGTGGTTTTTATATGCTTGTATTGGTATCTATATTTTCTTTCGGTGAATGTCCCATTGATTCTCAGACTGTATGACTATCATACACTATCATAGTCTATGTGGTTCTATATGGAATTACCGACACTTGTTGGAGTGGTTTCTATACGCTTCTGTTAGTATTCTTACTTCGCCTCGGTGAATGCCACAATGATTCTTATAGACTTATGTGCCTGTATGGCTCTATATAGAATTACCAAGAGCAACTGCGGTGGTTTCTATATGCTTCTGTTTCTATCTTTACTCGTTTTCGCTAAATGGCACATTAATTCTTATGGATTTCTGGTTCTATACCTCCCTCTATGGAATTACCAACAACCACTGAGGTGGTTTCTATTTGCTTCTGTTGGTAACTATATTTCTTCTTGGGAATTCCTCATTGATTCTGATAGATTTCTGGTTCTATCTGGCTCTATATGGAATTACTAATAGCTACTGAGCTGGTTTCTATATGCTTCTGTTGGTATTTTGATTTCTTCTGAAGAAATGCCTCATTGACTCTGATAGACTTCTTGGTCTATGTGGCTTTATATGGAATTATCTACAGCAACTGAGGTGTTTTCTATCTGTTTTTGTTAGTACTTTATTTCATTGATGTGAATGCCACATTGATTCTCTTAGACTTCTGGTTCTATACGGCCCTATATGGATTTACCAATAGTCACGGTGGTGTTTTCTATATGCTCCTGTTGGTATCTTTATTTCTTCTTGGAAAATGGCTAATTAATTCTGATAGACTTATGAGTCTATGTGGCTCTATATGGAATTACCAATAGCCACTGAGGTGTTTTCTATATGCGTCTGTTTGTATCTTTACATCGTTTCGGTGAATGTCATATTGATTCTCATAGACTTCTGGTTCTATACGGCCCTATGTGGAATTACGAACAGCCACTGAGGTGTTTTTTATATGCTTCTTTTGGTATCTTTATTTCTTCTTGGGAAGTGACTCATTGATTCTGATAGACTTCTGAGTCTATGTAACTCTATATGGAATTACCAATATCCACTGAGGTGTTTTCTATATGCGTCTGTTTGTATCTTTACTTAGTTTCAGTGAATGTCACATTGATTCTCATGGACCTTTGGTTCTATGCGGCCATATGTGGAATTACGAACAGTCACTGATGTGTTTTCTATATGCTTCTCTTGGCATCTCTATTTCTTCTTGGGAAATGACTCATTGATTCTGATAGACTTCTAAATCTATGTCGCTCTGTATGGAATTACCAATAGCCACTGAGGTGTTTTCTATATGCGTCTGTTTGTACCTTTACTTCGTTTCGGTGACTGTCACATTGATTATCAATGACCTTTGGTTCTATACGCCTCTATATGGAATTACGAACAGCCACTGAGGTATTTTCTATATGCTTCTGTTGGTATCTTTATTTCTTCTTGGGAAATGCCTCATTGATTCTGATAGACTTCTGGGCCTATCTGGGTCTATATGGAATTACCAATAGCCTCTTCAACCCAAAATATAAATTTAAAAAAAAAAGTTAATTTATACCTAAATAATTGTATTCTTAACCAAAAAGTATGAATTTATGAAAATTGTTGAACGGTTCACAAAATAATAATATTCTTTTACAAAAAAGGTGAATTCTCAACTCTGCGGGGGGAAAAAAGTGAAACAAATTCTTGATTTTCCTAGCTCTACGAAGGCTAAATAATTTAATATAAAAATATTTCTTTTTAACAGAATAGACCAATGTTTGAACAAATACTTCAATTTTCAGTTACAAAAATTTATTTAAGAAGAAGATATTTAAAGAAAATGTATACATTTTAAAGCAGAGATTATTTTGAAAGAAATTGAGGATTTTCAAACAAAAAAAATGATTTGTTAACAAAGAAGTTTAAGTTCCAACCAAAAACGATTATATTTCTACCAAAAAAAGCAATTTTTAAACCAAAAATAGGAATTTTCAACAAGAGAGTTTAAATTTTCAAATACGAAGATGAATTTTCTCCAACACTTCATTTTTTAAGCAGAATAGTTGAACTGTTAACACAAAAAGACGAATTATGCACAAAACTGTTGAATTTTCATTTAAAAAATGAATTCTTGTGCAAAAATATAAGAGTATTGACTTTGTAACCAAACATAATTCGGTTGGAACCATTAATAGTTGGATTTTTGTATTGGATTCCATTAATACATTTCGTAATTAAGTGAAAGAAGGAGAAAAAGTGGGGAAATACTGTGAAGGAATAGAATTTTAGTAATTAATAGGCTAAAATATATTAATTTTAATAAACCTTGCAGTTTATTTTCATGATTTCTAAATATTATGTTATACAAAAATAGAAATTTTGCTTAGACAATAAAACTAATTCATTTTCGATACACACTTATTTATTTCGGACTTCACACATGTAAATCCGAAAAACACAACGTTTTTCGAACGACACAACATTTTAGAGGCCCTATTTTCAAATAAAAAAGCTGCTGACTGCTACGAAAACAATATTTACCGAAAAGTTTCACGTTTTGCCATTAAAATACATATATGCCCGGCAATAAGCGTAGAATAGAAAAAAATTAATATTTTCAGATTTCAGCGGAAAAGTGAAGATTATTTTATTATTTTGAATCTGCGATTTTTCCATCTGTCTAAAATATCATTATAAGAATAGGATATCTCAGAAACTAATTTATTTCTATTTCCATAGTGGCCGCCGCATAGGTTCCTATTCCCTAAAAGAGAACGTGTTTTCAATTATTTTCAATTTTTCACCATTTCCCTTCCCCTTTACACCTTTCTCAACCCCTTGCATTTTCCTTTCCCCTTTTTCAATCCCCTACACCATTTTCCTTTTAACCCTTTCCTTTTCTAAATTCCTCTTTACCATTTACCCTTTCCATTTCCACCATTTTCCATTTCTTAATTTCCCCTTACTCTTCACCTTTTTTTCATTGTTCTTCCCGTTCCCCTTTTATTTTGTCATTTTCCTATTTCCGCCTTTTTCTTTCCCTTTTCACCCTTTCCTGTTTCTTCTTTTTCCTCCCCTTTTTCTTTCCCCCAATCTCTTTAACTATTTCTCTTTCCCTTTAAAACCTTTCCTTTTTCATCCTTTCCCTGTTCCCTTCAACCTTTCTCTCGTTTCCTCATTTCACCCTTTTTCTTTTCCCCTTCTACTTTTTCCATTTCCTCATTCACCGTAACCGCTTCCTCTTTCCCTTTTCACCCACTCGCATTTCCCCTTTCTCTATTTCCCCGTTCCCTTTACCCTTGTTCTTTTTCCAATTCTCTTTCCCCTTTTATTTTCCTCTTTCCCCATTTTCCTTTCCCTTTTCACCCTTTCCGTTGTTTCATTTTCTCCTTCCTTTTTCCGTTTCATTATTCCCTTTTTCTGTTTCCCTTTCCCCTTCCCATTTAATCTTTCCCTTTTCAAACTTTTCACGTTCTCTTAATCCATTTTCTTCTTTTTCTATTTCCCCCTTTTTCTTTTTTCAAAAAGAGAAAATGACAAAGGGGAAAGGGTGAAAATTGAAAGAGGAACAGAATAGGGGAAAGAGGAAAGTGGGGAAAAGAGAAAAAAGGGTAAAAGGAAGGGGGAAAGGATAAAAAGCGAAAGCTCAAAAGGGAAAGGTTAAACGGGAAAGAGAAACAGCAAATGGAAATGGGGGAAAGGACAAGGGAAGGAAAAAATGAGAAATTGAAAAGGAAGAAAAGGGAAAGGCAAAAAGCGGAAAATAAGGGGATGAGAAAAGGGTAAAGGGAAAGACATTAAAAAATGGAAAGGGGAAACGAAAGGAAAATACAAGGGGGGTGGGAAAGGGGTAAAGAGGAAGAGAAATGTTCCCTTTACCCTTGTTCTTTTTCCTATTCTTCTCTTTCCCTTTTTATTTTTCTCTTTCCCCCTTTTCCTTTTCACCCAGATAGATCCATGTAGAAGTAGGTATTTAGCGCGTCATCAGATAAGTCCTACTTATAAAATCCATATAGAAATCACTTAAAATCCTGTTTGCAATTTCACATTGATTACATGTCAGGAGAATACACATAAAACCATATAGAAGTAGGGGATTAGCACGATGTTAAAAAAATCCTATTTGCACGTCCATGTAGAAAGCACGTCCAATTATTTTTGCAGTTTCATATAGAATACATCTTGAGAGGGTCCATATAGACCTATATAGAAGTAGTTAATTAGTGCGTCGTCAGAAAATTCCCCTTATAAAATCCATATAGAAATCGGTTAAAATCTTCTTTGTAATTCCATATAGATTACATGTTAGGAATTCTTGGAATTCCTTTTAGAATCCATCTCAAATTCCAATAGGTAATCCATATAGAATACATCACAAGGAAATCCATATAGATACTTGTAGATTTTATATGTGGTAAATTTTCTCTAAGTGGCAGTACCAATAGAAACCATTAGGAACAATTAGATAGGAAGAATCCTAACTTAAAGCCTTCCACATTAGCGAGCGACGCACAGTGGGATAAAAGCACCTTTTTTGGACAAAAATCGACCGACAGTGCAATTCTTAACAGATTTTGATGTTTTTTTTTTTTAGAAATGACCGTAAGGCTTCCAGTTATAACAAGTAACGGCGGATATTTTAATTCGACTTAACGTACATTTTTTATTTAACAACAATGTTACAACTTTTTGTTGCTAAACTTTTCCGTGATACCATTTTTTCTAAGACTTCCAAATTCATTAAAAAAGAGGTCATAAATCAATTAAATAAGTTAATAAAAATATTTTCCAGTGAGTTAGAGTTACTACAAAAATTGATAATAATGTTATAAACAAATTCACATTTGGACCATTTTTTCATGAATATGATTGATTTTTTTTCCGGAATCAACTTGAAATGTCTTAGCAAAGACACCTTGCTATAATATTTTTCATAGTGATCGAAAAGTGTTGATTATTTAAACAATGTTCATAAACAAATGCACATTTTGACCATTTTTTTCATGTATAGGCTTGATTTTTTTTGTGGAATCAATTCGAAATGTCTTGCAAAAGACTCTTTGCTATTATATTTTTAATAGTGACAACAACTGATAATTATTTAAGCAATTTTTATAAGCAATTGGACATTTTGACCATTTTTTCATGTGTAGGCTTGACTTTTTTGCGGAATAAATTTGAAATGTCTTGCAAAAGAATCCTTGCTCTCATATTGTTTATAGCCATTCGTGCTTCAGGGAGTTAAAATCAAGCTCACTTATTGGAGATTGTGATACTCTCAGCCATTTTTGACTTATGTGGACCTGAAAAGGACCGTTTTCAGGTAGGCGTTCGTGCTTCAGTAAGTAAGAATCGAGCTCACTCATTGAAGATTGTGATACTTTCAGCTATTTTTGACTCATGTGGCCCTGAAAAGGGCCGTTTTTAGGTAGGCATTTATGCTTCACTAAGTAAGAATCGAGCTCATTCCTTGGAAATTTTTATGCTTTCAGCCATTTCTGACAGAGGTTTCATCTTCCTGGATTCTACTTTTCTATAACTGCTTATCAAAGGGTCCGAATGGAGCAGAAGATGATGAAGAACATCTAGGTTCTTCATTTGTCTGTCAGACATTCTGCTGTTATTAGCTCTAACTTTTCTAAAGATCTTATTGTTTCCCTCTTGCGACTCTTCTGAATACCAAACAATTGGTAGCTCAAAAGATTGAATTATATCACTTTCGTGAATAAGCAGCTTATGTACTGATGGTGGCATTTTATACCAAGGATAAAGATTTATGCAAAGATCAGCGGTTTCCAAACAGTAAGTCATCAATTTCGCACAATTAACTATCCTTCCGCACGTTATAACTTGTAATATAGCGTAGAATCTGGTGATCAGATCTTGATCCAAACTGGTTATTTTAGCAACCGATTTAGCTTTTCTCAAAAAGGAACGGGCAACATTTCCGGTATTTGTTGTTCCATAACCCTGCTTCACCACATCAACTGTTAAACCCAGTTTGGATCTTAATTGTATCTGAATACGTTCCTTTGTTGATTTTTTCATTTCCTTTTCTTCCTTTTTTCTTGCAGAAAACTTTTTAAAATCCATATTGTGGGAAACATGTAACAAATATTCCAGAACACGAATCCTAGCATGCAACGTCGAGAGACCATATTTATAATGTGCCTCATTGCATGGAATTTTAGCTACATATGGTAAGTTGTTAACATGTTTTGATTAAACTCAACAAATATGGTAAAAATGTGCATTTGTTCATAATTTTTTTAAAAATAATTAACAGTTTCTGTCACTATTAAAAATATGTCAGCAAAGAGTCTTCTGCAAAACATTTTGCATTGATTCCGCAAAAAAATCAGAGCTATTCATGAAAAAATGGTCAAAATGTGCATTTGATTATAAAAATTTTTCAAATAATTAGAAATTATTATCTATTCCTAACTTATTGTAAGCGCACATCATTATATGTGATACTTTATACAAAAGTTATGGGTTAAAATTAGTTAATCATTGCAAATCACGAAAAAATGACTTTTGTGAATTAATTTGTTTATAACATTATTAACAATTTTTGTTGTTACTCTAACCCACTGGAAATTATTTTTAGTTACTTATTTAATTGATTTAAGACCTTTTTTAATGAATTTGAAAGTCTTGGAAAAAATGATATCACGGAAAAGTTTAGCAACAAAAAGTTGTAAATTTCTTGTTCAATAAAAAATTTACGTTAAGTCCAATTAAAATATCCGCAGTTACTTGTTATAACTGGAAGCCTTACGGCCATTTCTAAAAAAAACATCAAAATCCATTAAGAATTGCATTGTCGGTCGATTTTTGTCCAAAAATGGTGCTTTTTTCCCACTGTGCGACGCCTCATTGTACCTAGTAAGTGTAATAAAGTTTTAAAAAGATATTGTCACGAATATAACCTCAAATTAATAAACCGCTATTTCTTTTAAATAGCTTCCCGTTTTTCGTGCACAGATCCTCATGAAAGTGAATACAATTCGTAACATTGAAATAAACAACAAATCTATAACCCCATACAGAAAATCATTCACGGCGAATCAAAATAAAAAATTAAGAAAAAATACACTTATTATAAACCGGTCACTTTTCACTTAATTTAATTGTTTTTGAACTTATTTAATTTCCTTTACATTTATCCAATTTCACTTTACTAAATTAAAAACAACTTATAGATTTATTAAACTTTATTACATTCGTATATCATATATTCACCATTCGCTGTACACAAAGTATAGAGTTTTAGTTGAAATGACATTTAGTTGAATCGAGATTTAGTTCGATTATATAGCAACCATCTGGTGGGTAGCACTTCGGTGAGAGAGATTTTATACAACGAGACTTTACTCTCCAGTTGGGCACAGACGGAAAAAGTCCCTAAGTCCAAATGTGATTCCGTGTACATTAGTTAATGTTGACCACTCCCTTCGTCGAATCTCCTCTGACGACAGATTTTGGCTCCGGGAAGATATGAAAATAATAGAGGAGAAAAAAATAAGTTTCAAGACCTTGACTGTTTCCTGGCGGTGGTTTGAAATGCTAACTCTTGCTTCTTGTATCACACGAGTTAGTATTTGAGATTTTACTAATTTCTCAAGTAACATAATTTTAAGTAACGGATGTGCATAAACACAAAAAAGTACCCCGTCACAACCACCCCGATATTAAACGGACAATACTACGTGCATATAGTAAAAATATGGTATCAAATAATAAAAGAAAAGGAAAAATGAATTTTCAAGGAGAGAGGAACAAAGAGTAAAACATTAAAATTCGATTTTATTGTCTGTGTCTCAATCAAAGTGAAGAATATAATTTTGAAAGAAGAATATAAGTGTACCTTTTTTACATACTTGAAATATGTAATTATTAAATAAAAAGGAGTTATTTGATATTTTATTTTTCCTTGTACATTTAACTTATCATTCTCTTATCACTGAGAAGATTTTTACATAGTTCTATCAGGTGGGAATTATTGCCAGTTATTATTTTAGAATTATATAAATTATTTATTGATAAGGTGGACTTGTGTAAAACTTCTGTTTTAACGAAACTCTCACAACTTGTACAATATTTATTGTAGAGAATATTTTTAGAAACACAATAAGCCGCGTCAAGGATAAACAATAAATATGAAACAATAATTGTTATCTGCAACAAATGAAGCTGGGAAAAATCAACTAAGCTCATTTATATGTACAATGAACAATTAAATTTTTAACTAATATGGAAATACAATACTTGACACAAAATTGATTTTCAAATGCGTTTAAAACTTATTGTATGATGCTTTAAAGCCAAAATTATTTACTGATGACGATTCAGAAAAAAATCTTAAACACGTTTAATGACATTTGAAATTAAAAAGTACATTTTAAAGTTGCTTCAAAAATAATTTACTAAAGATTCTTTAGAGAACAAATTTATATTTAAATCATCTTTAAATGTATACATTTTTATTTTATTCAGGGAATAGGAATATTAAAGAAGTTTTGAAAAAAGTACTTCTAATTAAAACATATAATATTAAAATATAATATAAAATATAATTATAATATAAAATTAAAACAGTTTAACATGTACGGCACAAGAAAATAACAAATGTACTAAGTCGAATGCCGTACTCGATACTGCATACAGAGTGAAATCGGATCACCCTAAAAGAAGTTACACTAAAGTGAAGGTAAAGAGACATGGGAAAAGTGAAAACTTCAAACACCTGTATATTGACAACCGCTTGATAAATTTAACTATGGTTTGGTGCATTATTGTAGCTCCACTAGGACTATAATTCAGCCAAGTTTCAACCCGATTATTATTAGCATTAGGGACTTTATGAATTACATACAAATTCAGTGAAACTCTTCTATTCCGCCAGTTTTGGGGCTGACGGTGGGTGGCAACAAACCTATTCGAGCTATACAAGGGAGAGCTAATAAAGAGTTTCACTTTACATTGATAATGCTTAAGTTGCGAAGATCTGTCTGGAAAGTTGATTTTAATGTTGAATATGTTTAATCCAAAACCTAATTATGTACGAATTATGTACGATGACAAAGCCTAGCACAACTAATACATCGCTGACATTTCAGAGGTCAGATTCACGAAAGAGAAATGAGGGAGTTAGAAGAACGAGGGAGGAAGATGGAGAGGAGCTGAACGACGCGGAGATAGAGAAGCAGATAGGGAAATTTAAAAAATCTAAGGCAGCAGAGATGGACGGGGTAGAGAACGAAGCGTGGCTGTTTGGCACACAAGAGTTAAGGCAGAGGCTGAAGGGGGTAGTGAAAAAAGTATGGAGAGGGGAGGGATTCCCAAGAGGGTGGAGGGAGGGGTTGATCGTACCACTGTATAAGAAAGGGGATAGGGAGAGGCAGGAAAATTACAGAGGAATTACGCACATGAATACTGCGTATAAAATATACGCGATGGTGTTAGCAGATAGGCTGCGCAATGATGTTGATGGGAAAGGAATATTTCCAGAGACGCAGGCGGGCCTTAGAGAGAGAAGAAGTACTATTGACAATATTTACGTCTTGCAAAACGTCGTGGATAGAGAACTAACCAAAAAGGGTGCCAAAGTGTACGCGTTTTTTGTAGATCTAAAGAGCGCGTTCCCTTCGGTAGATAAAGGGAGGTTGTGGGAGGCAATGCAAGAGGGGCCTGATCGATAGGATAAGGGAGGTATATGAGGAGACGAAAGATAGGGTGAGAGGAGGGGAGGGAATCTCTGAGGGATTATGGATGGATAGGGGGTTGAGGCAAGGGTGCCCACTTAGACCAACGTTTTTTACAATTTTGATCGCGGATATGGAAAGTAAGCTAGCGAAGAGAGTGATAGGAGGAGTTAGGGTAGGAGGAGTCAGGATATGGTCACTAGCATATGCAGATGACATAGTGCTGCGGGCAATGAGCGAAGAAGTTTTAAAGTAGACAATGAAGAGGTTAAGAAGATACTTGGACAAAAATACGCTAGAGTTAAATGCGGACAAGTCGGAGGTTATGGTGTTCAGGAAGGAAGGTGGAAGAGGTATGGGAGGGGAGTGCAAGTGCAAGGGAAAAGCGGTACAGGAGGTGAAAGAGTTTGTGTACTTGGGCTTCCTGTTTCGAAGGAATGGGGGAGTGGATGGTCATATAAAAGAGAGGGTGAGAAAGGCAAATGTGGTGATGAGGCAAGTGTGGGGGCTGGGGTAGAGGTTGTTTGCAGATGATTTTGTAAGGAGAATGAAATTGTTTGATTCGCTAGTAATGAGTGTCTTATTTTACGAAGTGGAGGTGTGGGGTTGGAAGGTAAGTGAGGAGGTAAATAGGATACAGGAGTGGTATGTAAAGTGGACACTGGGGTTGTCAAGGAATACGCCGAACTATATTGTCAGGAGGGAGGCAGGAAGAACGAGTTTAGGGATTATAACAGGTAGTCGAGCATGTAAATATGAGGAGAAATTTTTTGAAGAGGGGGGAAGTAAATTGGTTAGGGAGTGTTGGTGGGAGAAGGAGAACAGACGTAGTAGTGCAAAGATGGAGGTGGAAAGGGAAAGGTATTTTAGAACGAATGGATTGCAGATGGATGAAGTTAGCAGGAGGCACGAAGAAGAAAGGAAGGTATATGAGTAGTTGATTCAAAAGAATGGCATGGAAAAAAAGAAGGTAAAAGGAGATCAGAGGATAAGAGAGTCAAGGTTTAACGGGAACTGTGTATGGATTATGCCAAGGGAGAGCGCAATATTTGTGTGAGAAAGGAGAGTTAATAGAGAGTCGTGAAAGGGTTGGACAGATGTTTTGGTACCTTTCCTGACATTCCGATCTCCGGCGAGGTAGAAAACCCCCTCTTGCCGTCGGTCAGAAAGTATTATTTTGTAATAAAACGAAAAAAAGTGAATTTTTATCATGCATTTACATATCAGATTTTCACTCCTGGTAAGATAAAGAGTCAAAAGAAAAGTTTTGAATGCGCAAACTGTGAGTTGAACAAAAATAATTATTTTGAGTTGAAGTTGTTTCGAAATACCTTTTTAAATAGAACGAGAAAGTCGGAGCTTTCACTTAAGAACCACGTAAAGGCAAGCGACTCCGGACGTTCCATCTGAATAGTGCCATAAATAAGGGCAAATCAGAATAAAAATCATATAAATTTCTTTGATACTCGAGGAGGGAAAAAATAAGGCCTATACGTTTAAAATACAACGGCGCTACTTTCGTTGGCGAAATCTTCGCAAGCACCCTGAGTAGTGCTTAGCTTCGCAAGTGCTCGAGGAGTGCTGCTACCCTTTTTTAAGGAATTTTGAACCGTGCTTCACTTCGCTAGGAGCGTCGAACGGTGTTTTTGTTCGTCAAGCGCTGAACGGTGCTAGTCTTCGTACGGATCATCGATATCAACATGAAGTGGATTGTGAGTCATCCAATATTTGTCTAAGAAAGGATGTTTCTGTATCCAGAGACGGAAGGATTTGTCATTGCGACACAGGACAAGGTTGTCAGCACCAGGAGTTATCGCAAACACGTGTTACATCAAGACGTGGTTGACCGGTGCCGATGATTTGGAGATACCAACGAATCCATCGGGCACATTATTGATGGCTGTTGCGTGATGGCTCAGAGAGAATATACGCACAGGCAAAATGATGTAGCTGGCATTATACATCAACAACTTACCCTAAATCTAGGACTCTTGAAAAAATGGATGCCTTTTTATAGATACATTTCAATACCCGTTTTAGAAAGCGAAGGACACATCTTATATTGGGATGTTACTATCCAAACGGATCATTACATCCGGGCCAATCGACCTGACAGCGTGATGCGAGAAAAAAACCGAAATTTCAGTCAACCTACACAACCAAGATCCACAAGTATAGTGAGTAAAGGGATAAATTAAATACTATATGAGGAATATATAGAGCTCAGAAGGCGGCTTTATTAAACACCTGTCGTAGTGTAAGAAAATTTCTTGACCATCAGGAAGCGAGCGACTAAAGACCCGCGGAGTGGCAGATGGTAGCTCTAAAAAAGCATCCAGAGGTGACTGTTGTCACCTCCAACGCTCGTCGCCGCTCGTAATTGTATACTTACAACATCATCGCAGGAAGTTTCAAGCATCGTATTAAATTAACTCATAACACTCTTATTTCATCAGTCACTTGACTTAGTCCGTGGCTATGATGTATAACCGCGTTCAACCGAGTAAAAATTTAATAAAATAATAATAGTAATCACTATTATTAACGCAAGAATATCGTTTTAAATGGTCGGACCAACTCAGGAGGGACATCCTTACCTGTTGGCAAGAGAGCTCACCGGCGCGAAGAGGATACATCCAAAGGCTGCATGAACTTTGTGTTAGTATGCAGCCAGAATATGCTCATAAAACGTCACAGTATTTAAGAGACCAGGCATCCTTTTTACGCAAAGGGGGATATGAAGCTCTTTATCAAGAAGAAGAGAAAAATCCTCCAGAGAACATACTACTCGTTCCAGCAAGAACATCGTTGCAGATAGCCGATAATGCCAACATGAGAAATAGAAGATGAAAAATGTACCAAACATTTTTTCTCAGGATGGACAAATTAGCTAAAATACTACTCTTCATGATTTGCTCCGTGAAGATGTTGATCTCTGGAATCTGAACTGTGCAGTTTACGAAAAGGCGCACAAAGATTTGGTTTAAAACTCTAGCACACAATTGCATGGCTTACGGTGGCCTTTAAAGATACAAAATTTTGATGAAGAGGAAAATTTTTTTAACACCAAAAAGTAGAATCTCAGATACCCAGAATGTTTATCATGTCGAAAATTTCGATTTTCACATGGTAGGAAAAATAATGATTTAAACATTATTTTTAGCCATATAAATCACTTTACGTTTGCAATTTTAAAATTCTGAGTACAGATTCGAATTCAGCGACGTTATAAACCTCTATGATGGTGTTTCGCATGAATGTACATTTCTTTTTTCTGCATTATCAAATTTCAAATGTAAAGTCATTTATATGGCTAAAAATAATCTTTAAATAATTTTGTTTGCTACCTTGTGAAAATCGAAATATTCTACATGAAAAAAATTCTCTGTATTCCAGATTTTACTTTTTGGTGTTAAAAAACTTTTCCTCTTCACGAAAATTTTCTATCTTTAAAGGCCGTCGTAAGCCATGCAATTGTGTGCTAGAGTTTTCAACCAAACCTTTGTGAGGTGGTCTCCCTGCTTAGTGAAAATAGAATTAATGATACTTCAGTATGTCTGAGCAAGACTCGCGAGCTTTCACTCCAAAAGTTAGTGCACTTGTTTGAAACTTACGGACAGCAAATCACACGCCGAACAAGTATTAACTGTTGACAATCATGCAGAACTGGACGCAACAAATTAGAAATCTGTCAATAGCTAAAGAGCGCCTTGTAAGGCGAGTAAAGTGGATTCAGGAAAATTCCACCTTTTCTACTTAAGGGGAGCACTCTAATTAGAACCTTCAAAAAATCGATTTTTTGTTTTAATCGATAGCTATACTATCCTAGAAAATAATCCCGAAGTTTGAAGGTCGTACTGAGAATATTTTCTGAGTTATTATTCGAGGAACCGGAGCGCGGAGCCGCTGTAGGTGGCGCATTTGCCCAAAACATTTGCACTCGGGTCGAAAAATCGTCGAAATCGCCGCATTTATGGCTGCAGGGATGTTCAACGAAGGTCACAATGCGATTTTGGTGGTGATGCAACAGCTCGACTTGATAATTGGCCAGCGGTGCAAAATTTACGCCGAGAAGAGTGACGAGATGTTGTATCTCGTCACGACTTCCATGAGGAGTATGGGGGACTCCTCTATGGTGTTGGAATAGATGATTAAAACATCTTAGCCGTGAGATTTCATTAAAGATATTTTTTTCTGTCCAAAAACTTTAAACGTGTTTTTCTCGAAACCACTTTTTTTAAGTCGGTAATCACGATTGCGAGTAAACTATTGAACTTAGGAACTTCAATGAGGGCTCATTTTGTAGATTAAAGTCACCACTTGTACTTAAAACTTGGATATCATTTTAAAAAACTGTTTAAACAATTTTTCAGTCGTTAATAACAAAAAAAACGGTAAAAATCCGATTTTTTTGTTCTTGCACGAAATTGTTAATAAATTTTAATGTTTATTAACATTTACGAGTTTTAAGCACACACCACACCCCTTACCTTGTAATGGACTTCGCCACTCACTGGGCAAGTAGGACTTCTAGCAGGGGTTTTTTCGCTAAGAGTTCGCCTGGCGTCATCAAGCCGTCGCTCCGGTCTGCGGCCGGAGGATAGGTCTCGAGGATCGCCCGTCGATCGCCTTCCCGGAGGCATACGGCGTAGAGACATCTATATTTTATTTATTTTTTTTTACGTGAAATTATTACGACTTATTCTAAACTCGAGATGGGTCAGGTGTAGACAATAAGGATACCTGATATAACATCATAAACATTTATTCCTAAAACATGTGGTGTAAAGAAAGAAATAAATTCAGTGTACAAAAAATATAAACCATGAGATCTAGCGTGCATGTAACTATAAAGTCATTCCGATTACTAGACATTCATATATCATGATAATTTCGCTATCACACCTTTCATCACGACAACGGATCTAAACATACTATCCTAAACATAGAATTTTGATCGATAATGGGTTCTACATTACGCGATTTACATTACTAATTTGGTTCGTTCTCACAATCTTTGAGTATAATACCGTTTTCGGAACTTAAGTAGGGGTTACAATATTTTCTAATCTGAGGACTGCTTTCTATATAAACGGAGAATTGAGTCAATTTCCTCGATAGTTTCCGCGGCGGAGGGACTCTGGACGGGTGACGAGCCGGCACTGGGTCGCGGCGTATCTCTACTCACAGACCCGAGCGTATTAATCAGTAATTCGGGACTCGAACTTCCTTCACATATGGTTAGCTCCTGCATGTGCCGAGAAAGTGCATCCTGTTCAACATCAGGCAAGAATGCGAAGGTATCCGAATAAATCGACTGGCAGTCGCGGAAATCCGGAGAAGCAGCGATTCGCGAATTTTGGGCCTGCTGGCGTAAAGCAAGCCTATCCTGTGGTAAATCGAAGGTGGCTGGAGCTATCGGCGCGCGGCCCGGGTCCGATGGTATGGTACTGATCCAATACTACTACTTCCAATAAAAATCGAATCCTTTTCCGTGACGCGCCAATTCGTTCAGGAGAGGCAAGCAAATAAACAAACAAAATTGAGAAAACAAAAAAAAAGTACTCACTTGAAGTGGCGACAAAAAGTAAATGCCTCAACGGGCAGATAATAAAAAAAAGGGAATGGTTCCGATGGCAAGAATGGCTTACCCAGTGGGCCTGGATTATGCCGAGCTTTATTTTCGCCGCGAGAACCAGCCGTTCCAGTCGGGCTGGAAGATTGCAGGTTAACCGCCCCGAGAAGCTTTATATTATGCTGTCCCTACTTCCAGTTGCGCGGAGGAGGTGCTGGTTACCTTAGCGGGGTCTGGCGGTGGCTACGATTGGTGACGCTGTCTCACGTAGTTCGTGTACTCGGCGGGGTGGGGCTCGCTTGCCACGTTGAGTGCTGCCTGTACTGCCGCGCGCTCGGGCCTGTTTTACTTTAATATTAGTGACTAACATTATTTTTGACGTTTGCAGACTAAATGGCATGTTACAACCTATAAAATGATACGTGTTTCAAGTATTTCAGATGATTGGTCTGGGCTGTAGCCTGATTACTGCATTTTGGGAGCCCTTCAGAAGATGGCTTCCACAGCCGCCATTTTCCATATTTTTCATCAAGTAAAAATAAAATTTTTTAGTTCATAGATGTACCTAAATATATGCAAAAACCATAAAGCTGTCGTGTTGTTTTCTTATTTACAAAAAATTCCAAAAAACCCCAATTTTTCGAGGCTCTAATTAGAGTGCTCCCCTTAACCTTCTCGTCTTTTCAACAAAACGTCACGTGCCGTTAATAATCCGCCTAGTCGAGAAGAGATTCAAGCCTTCTAGGAACAAGTATATGGAGATACTCATAAGCTAGATGAAACCGCTTAATATATCGCATTGTGAAGAGGAGTGTCAAATAATTACTGCTGGTGAAGTTAAGAAAGTTATCACTAGAACTGAAAAATTTTCAGCGCCAGGGCCAGATAAAATCAACAACTTTTGATAGAAGAAGTTGACTTCTATGCACCAATATCTAGCTCGTATGTTTACTACTTGTTAAACGGACAACCCATCCCGCAGTGGCTAGTTGAAGGTTGCACGGTACTGATCCCTAAGACCAGAGATTTGTCAAGTCGAAAGAACTACTAGCCCATAGCTTGTTTAAACACCAGCTACAAGCTATTCACTGGCATCGTCTAACAGAGGATACTTATATCTATCGAGCCGATATGGGGTGAAATAGTTCAACAACGTGGATGTAAGAGAGGACTGGCTGGTTGCAGAGAGAACCTGTTAATAGACATGTGTTTTACTCAGGATTCCAACAGTTATCGACGCAATCTGTCCATGGCTTGCATTGACTACCGAAAGGTAATCGATAACACGAACCATGAGCAACTTATTAAGCTCCTTGAGTTCCTGAAGATACATCCAAAATAGTGAGATGTATGAAATAGCTTATGCTCTTCTGGCGGGCAAGATTCGTCATAATATCCAAAAAAGGACAAGTGACTTCAAGTTATGTCACATATAAGAGGGGGTCTTCCAAGGATACTCTGAAGTCCGATACTTTTCTGCTTCTCCCTCTTGCCTATATCTATTGTGCTCCGTGGTAAAAGGTCTGGATATCTATGTGGCCCGCCGAACATAAGAGAATTTAAGGGCAACCACCTTTTATGCATGGAAGATTTTAAACTCTTTGCTTCTTCAGAAGAGCACCTTGCAATCCTTGTGGCGGCAGTAAATAGGTACTCTGAAGCCATTGTCATGAGCTTTAGACAGGCCCTTGAAAAAGGTGTCGCAAAATTCTCAGAAAAATGTTGGCTTCCGAACTATCTGGGAAGCATAAGATCCAGGCGACCAATATTTTGACCGTTCCTATACTGCTTTGCACGTTTGGTGCAGTAGAATGGAACGTCGATGAGTTGAAGCTACTTTACCGAAGCACGCGCAATATGATGACAATCCATCGAAGTCATCATCTTAGATCTGTTGTACCTCGTATAGAACTCCTTCGAGATAAACGGGGCAGATGTTGGCTGAGCTTGGAGTGTCTTCATCGAAGTACGGTTCCAGCTACAATCTGCTCAGTTCTAAAAAGCACAGATTCTCTAATGCGACTCTTACACCAACATGAAATCGTCAACGTTGCGAAGTTTCTCTACCGAGCCGCAGATAGGGCAGCAGAGCAGCTTGGTCTCCCTATTGATTCCAGCGACACTACACATGGGCTAGTATCAGTAACATCTTTGGTGCTTAATAGTCGTGTACAGAAAGCAGGACTTATTTTTGCCTGTGAAGACGGCATTATAGAATCCTTAGTTTACTGTGAGCGCATAATAAATATACCTGTAGGCAATACCAACTGCCGAGCGTGCAAGCAAGAGTCAGAAACAATTGGACATTTTCTCAGTGAATGAACAAAGTTTGCACGCTTCTTGTACATAGAGACAATGCGGCTCTAAAAGTGTTATATTACCATCTTCGGCATTTCTGTCGCGTTGATCCAATGCCCGTCTTGTCATATGCCCAGAGGGAACTGGAGTCCGTTGTAGAGAATGATCAGTGTAAGATCAACTAGAATTTCTCGTTTTCCTCTGATCAACGCATCGGTGCTACAAAGCCTGATATTGTCCTCCAAGATACAAATACCAAGATAATTTACGTGATTCAATTCTCGGCACCAGCCGATGGAAATATCACGGCAAAGGAGGAAGAAAAGCGGGCGAAATATCAGGCTCTTTTTTTCGAGCTGAGCAGGCTATACCAAGGCTACAAAGTCCATCTTGTGGTTCTCATAGTTGGCTGCCTTGAGGTATAAAAGCTTCGTTTCTTAGCCAACTCAACAAAATCCCGGCCTGTCAGCCTCAAGCTCAGACGATCGCAAGTCAGATGTAAAAGGCTGTTCTTCTGGGATCACTGCATCTGGTCGGACGATAATTTTCCTCCTAAAACCGTAAAAAAATTGGTAACTCTAAAAAAATATCTAGAGGTGAAACCTTCTCATACATCTGTGCCGCTGCAGCGTAAGGTCATACGTGGCTAGAAATTGCACTCTAAGAGACAGGGGTTTGTGAATTATCTTGCGTAAGTTTCCCGTTCTTCTTTACCTTCTAGGATAGAATGAGCAGGAGTGGATGACGTACACGTTCCAGTTGCGTCGAGACTGGTTGCTTGAAGGAACCATTATCGTAGCTTCTGGAGCCTACAACTTCTCTCATAAACAGTAATGTATGGCCCGAGAGCTCTGGTTCTTGCAGTCATCCACGTTACATTGGGGTAACTCCCTAATGCAACGAATTATGAGGTTACGTCACCAGTATCGCGCAGTGTTACCCACAACAGGCCTTTCTCGGATGAAGGCTATGATTCAGAGGGAGTGGCAATAGAACCGAATCGAGGATACGGCCAGGAATGGCCCCGGACAAACGCAAGAACATGATTTTAAATGGCCGGGCCAACTAAGAAGGGACATCTTTAACTATTGGCAAGGAAGTTCACCGGCGCGAAGAGGACACATGCACAGGTTAAATAATGTTTGGGTCAATATGTACCCGAGATTTGCTCATAAAACGCCTCAGTATTTAAGAGATCAGGCATCTCTTTTATGTGAAGGGGGATATGAAGTTCTTTATCAAGGACAAAAGCAAGATCCTCCACCGAACAACCCCCTCGTTCCAGTAAGACTATCTTTGAAGATAGCCGATAATGACAACATGAGAACTAGAAGGACAAAAATCCACCAAAAAGACTTTCTCATCAACTGTGATATTTACGAGACAATAGAAGTAAGGATACTTCAGTACGTCTGAGTAAGACTCGCGAGCATATTGCACAACTTTAATTTAAAATTAAAGCGGCAAGACGGCATGCGCAATAATGTTCAGTATGTACATTCCGATCTGAAAGCTTTAGAAAAAATGTTCAAGCTTTCAATTGACCCCCGTCGAATTTACTCATAAGTCAGACTTGCTAGATCATTTTTGTAAGCGAATTCGTATTTAAAAACAACAAAATCCTATGAGTATCACCTGGAATTGTTAAAATGACTGATAAATAGTCTTATAATGTCGAACACTATTAATGAGGAAGAAGATATCAGTTACTCCAACATTTATTAGTAGTTTACTTTTACTTCCCACTCCGATATACGTTCATTAATATTGTTGAAAAAGAATTATGATATATTTTTTCAACTTTCTGTCTTAGTTACGTTTTTTCATACGCCATTTGTCCATCTCAGCGCAAGAAGATATTAAGTCCAAATTTTATTTTGTTTGTAACACCAATAGAACCTTTGTTTTCGTAGCTTTTATTAAAGAATTATGTTAAACGAAAGTCCAAAATTATGAAAGAAAAATCCGATATCTTTAAAAATTTATATATAGATGTAGGCGCACATTGAATCTTTCAATTAACAATAACTTGATAACAAAAAATTGTGACTGAAACACTTTTTGCACTGACCTCCTCAAATAAGTTATAATGATTGACTGATTTCAATAGAAAGATATAATAAAAAAGTCAAACCTTAAATTATATCGCACACGATTTATTTATAATTCACTGTTTACATCAAATGATTAATATTACCAAAATCTACTTGTTAAAATTCAGTCAGAATTAAAAAACATATAAACGGGTATCAGATCGTTTTCCTCACAAGCCTCTTTACTAAAATCGACACAGTTGCTAAACATCGATTAGAAAGCGGGTGCTTTTGCATGCATTTTATTACAGACAGGCAAGGCAATCGCGACGTGAAATAATACTAAGTGTATCTTAAAGAATGTAACAATTAAGAATACAATTGTAAATAAAACAAAGTAAAAAAAGGCTTCGAGTTCCCATTCAGTCATTTGTCGCATCATAACACGCTTCTATAGCTATGATAATTATGCCCTGAACTTAATTTATAAAAGTAAAGACGCCCCAATATTATAAACACAAATTTATCACAACATTGTGAAAATAAATTAATATCAATACTTGAGTATATCAATAGTTTACTACCCTAAATTTAGTAATATCATAAATAGCATTACTATCGAAATGTGGATTTGGAGAACAAACGTAACTCAAGGGACGATTATTCACTCAATTAGTACCAAAGCTAAATAATCCTCTTAATTCGCATTGATTCCTCACGAATTCCATTGAGTCCTGCGTTAACATCCACGTTAATACTAATTTTAGTAGCTTGGTGATACTAACTAGTACTTCATTTCAAACATGCTCTTGATTCCAGCAGATTCGCTCTACTGCAGTATCGATTCTTATTAAATTCATTTTATTTCAATTGATTTCACAGGATATCTTTGATCTGCAGCGCAATGTTACACTTGATTTAATACAGGGTTCTTGTACTAAAATTTCGATATTTTACAGGAAATGTGTGCGAGTTAATCTAATGTATTTTAACCTTGAAATCATAGTTGGTGTAGCCTAAACATAAACGGAAATAACTTGCACACATTTGGGATATCTGCTTCCTAATACAACTAATTGCAATTTCCATTTAAAAGCTTTCAATTCAGACATTCCACTACAATAAAGGTACAAAGCACTAAATTCTTTAGAACTACATTTGCAGTGTCATGTGTACTGTTCCTGTCAAATTTACTACCTAAACCTTAAAAATCTGTATTTTATAAATTATCGAAATTTTGTCTGGGGGCTTTTCATTTATTAAATTGAAATTGAATATAAGAAATCGAAAAAATCTATGTAAAATGCGTTCTTGTAAAATATTTAAGTCTTCGGTTTCGCAAGGCTTTGGAAGAAAAAGTAGGTGGTGAAGATGCATTTTCTACGGAAAAAATTGCTTTCTCCAAATTTATAAGTTAGTAAGTAAACTATAGTGTTGTTTAATCTCCGCTAAAGCTTCATTGATGTTGATCACGTGCCACATTAAGTGTACAGTTAGGCCAAATCCACTAGAGTCATATTGCCAAAAAAATTAATTTTATTATCTTTGAAGTCAGCGCGTTTTAGCGGAAAAGTTTTTATATATTAAATAGGGCCAAAATGTAATTCAAGAAGATGCTAAAAACATCAACATTTGAAAAGAGTTTAAATTCTAAGAATTTTGTCATAGAAAATGTTATACTTTCATTACATAGGCATCTCACTCGTTGAGAAAGTATTTACACACTAAACAAAGTTCTTCCACTGTGCAAGCTTTTTAAAATTGAGTGAAGAGCAGTGACGATGAAAGTATAAGATCTAGTCCGTGAGAATTGAGGAACTACTTTCTTGATGAACAAGGACTGATACAAAAAAATATCGGCATTATATTCACCAGCGATACAGTCACTCTTTTTTTAACAACGCTTCTGCTTTTTGAAGATCTAGCATTATATCGTATTTGGAACTATCTTCACTTTCGATGCTCGTGTGAGATTTGTATTTTGGATTTTGTAAAGAATCTATTCTACTATGACGGTGTCTTCCTATAGTAATATATTACAATTTGATTCACATTTATACATACACACATTGTTGTGATCATTTTGGCTCCCTCGGGTGGCAGATTATTGGGTACAGGTGGCCATATGGGATGACGTTCATGACGCCCACGAACAGCTCCACCCCCTATTCCGAATTCCGGTAAAGAATGAGTAAAATCATTCATTCCTTTCTTTTCCACTATTTCACACTGATCAGAAATTGAGTACACATGTATGTGTTTCGAGAATCGAAATTTAATCGAAGTTGCTTTTCAGGTAAAAGATATATTCGACGAGAGCAAATAATGAAACGTCAAGCTAATTTCCGTATCAGAGAGCTTTCAGGAATTTCTATGCTATGGTTATTCCACATTTACCTATCAATTAAGTTTTTTCATAACAAAAAAATGTACGGGTAATGACGGGTCGATTTAGTCTATCCTGCCGTATTTAGGGACGACATTATTTTTAATCCAAAAATCACAATTTGGATAATCCTTCTCGGTATGCACGTCCTGGTCGACGATAAGAACTCTCTTGGCACCTCTTGGATCTGATTGAATGACTTCACCGAACCAAACAAAACGGTTGAATAATTTTTGCATGGCATCTATGTGCCTCTTTTCTTCAACCGTTCGGGGAGTATAAGAGCCTAAAATTGCTACCGCATCGCTGTCTGGATCGGCAAGAACTCCTCGGGGCATGGTTCGCACGTAGAACGGAATGTTTATCTTCCAATTAGCAATGGTCAGAAGAGGACACACTACCCTAATATCTGAGATCATTGTTGCCAGTCCTTTTAAAGTTGAGTTATAACGCCTGAAAAATATAATAAATTTATTAAGATCAATCATATTTTAGCAGAAGTTTAATATATTTTATAGGATACATAAATCCATTTTTTAAACGTCTTTCTGACAAATTTATTTTAGGAAAATATTAGCACGAAGTTTCGAAGCCAGTACGGTTTTCTCACAAAGTGTCAATTGAAGCCTTCTCTACAATAGTACATTAAGTCGTTGCTCAGTTGTTACTTTAGGTCCATGTCAAATATAAGAGAACAAGTGACTTCTGCCTAACGACATAATGCACTAAAGAAGAGCAGGCTTATATTTTATCTACAATGAATTACAATAATTCTATGTTTAAATTGGTGAAATTATTCATAAATAAGTGGTTACATTATGTAACGATGTTTCACTATAAATAGCACTAATTTACAACATGGTATAGTTGTTGGAGGTAAAAATCATGATCTTGTAGATAAGTGTCAGGATATTTTGATGCGTGTTTTTAAACTTCCGATGGGCGCGACTTTGAAACTTACACGAGCGAGCGGGTAGTAACACTGAGTGCTGCCTCCAGAAAATCGGCTTCCCCGCTCTTGAAGTAGCCCTTTTTTCAAGCTAAAGTAGGTAAAATCATTAGGAACAACACTCATTATCGAACTGAATTATATATTTGTGTATTTAACATATTAAAACGAAAAAACTGAAAAAAATCCTTAAAGGCCATCTCCTTGTTTAACATGCAGTTGAGTAAGTAGCGCAGTATTGCCAACTGCAGGTACTGAACCTCTCCACCCGAGTTAAAAACCCCTAATCCTATTTATCACTTAAATGTTGACGTGGCAGCAATGAGTGCTGCCACGTGCCCACCGGAAGGTTAAATTAGATTTCAAATATCACTTGATTTTGACCAAAGATACTAAAGTTATTAAATTATTCTAAAAAACTATAACAACAAAAATGAAAAAATTCCCAAACAACGATTCGAAAAAATTTAAATTTGGATAAACTGTTATCGACATATCGTGAAAAATCTTCATCCCTATTTCCGTATTATTCAAATTTCAGTTACAAGAATTAGTTACAGTAGGGATTTTTTTGACACTGATATCGAATCTAAGGTCAGATTTAAAAAATTATAAATGGCTGATTCAATATGGTAAACCATTTAAGCGTCATTCACAGCATATGTGCTCTATTTTGCATTATTCCTAACATAAAGAATGATACTTTGACGGACACCCATCTCCCAGAAAGTATCATGTATTTTGTGAATGACCCCTTATATCCAAATTTATAAATATCAAGAAACTTAATATTTATAACTTAAAATTAATAACCTGGGAATTTTTTGGGGGTTCTTGATGACGAATCTGAAGTCATATTCACAAAATTCCAATTGGCTGAGCTAATATGATAGACCATGTGTAAAGAACTATTTTTATTTTCATGACATAAAAAAAGCTAAATAATATTTTTCACTTTTTATATTTTCATATTTGGCACATGAAATTTTTCGTGAAGTTTTGATATGTTATTGTAGTTTTTCAAGATTATTTCGAGAATTGTCGTAGCTTTTGTAAAAAACCGACAATATAATTTATATGAAATTGAGTTACAAATACATATCTATTAAACTACAGGAGATGAAAACAAATGGATGTTAGATTCGCGTACAGCATGAAAAAATGCTTTGGAAATGATGTATCTATCGTATTCAATGGGAACATCGATCATTTTTGTTGACCAGTGTAATTTTTGTTATTTTTAGTGGATAAAGAGATATTAATCTAGTAACTGTGTTTATTATAATCACTAGTTGGACGAATGAAGCGACATGTAAAGAAAGTTTAAACGATCAAAGTATCGAACGCACAAGTGTAGTAACATAATCAAAAAATAAATCGATATTCAAATATAACTACCAGGAAATAAAACACTATTGATGATTCACGTGAATGCTCGCTGAAAAAGGATATTAAGAATTCCAAACAGCACTCTCAATAGTTTTAAGTAGGTTAGCGAAATTTTGATTTAAAAAAAAAATGGAAACGGTTGATGACCCCAAATGAAACTTCGAAAACCGAACTTTTTGGGAAAAAACGACGGAATTAAAAAAAAATTAAATTTTTTAAGTTTTTCGTTCACAAGCTCTGTATTGAAATATACTAATAATTTTTTTCCAGATGAGCTGTTCCAGAGTTAGCATGCTCACCGCAAGTGATGATACAAAAAAAAAAGTTTTTTTGGGGGACAACGGCCATATTTCCCCCAGCTGTCAAGATATTCTTATTAAATAATTCATATAAACTACCTTTATAGAACAACCTTCATTTATCCATTGTTTTCTTTTTTTGTACATATCCCGTACATATCCCGTGCCAATATGAATTCCTATATCTCACTGTAATGCGTTATTCTCTCCTAGAAATGTATCCCTGATAGTTCCAATGAGCACTATTTTCTTCAGTGCATACTTTAAGCAAGGTTCTTTATAGCTAAGACTTTCAATTATTAAAAATTAACAGTTATGCCCGGTACATGTCCGAAACAGCACAAGACTGATGATTCTTGACATAAATTGTACTTAAGGGCATGTGATACTTACAGTTTCCCCGGCTTTTTTTCCACAAAAATGAAAATTTTTAAAAACTGAATTCGGAGATGCTATAAAATATCATAACGGACGTCTCCGGACTCTTTTTTGAGGGATAATAACAAAAAAAATTTATTGTGCTAAATAAAAATTTTATGCATATGCATTATTTTGAGGTTACATTGTTTTTCATCTCTGCCTTTCCGATAATCTGGAAATTATTTATCAAATAAACTTTTTTGATTGCCTGCAAACAAGGTTAGTTCCGGGAGATTAGTTACTATGTTTATTTGTAAGTCCAAAGTTTTCGGCCAAAAATATTCTATAATATATAAGCCGGGGGAATCTAACACTGAAAAAATCGATACTATTTCCTAAGCGCTATGCAAATTAATCACATTTTGCTAAATTAAAACTTTTTTGAATTAACCCACAAAAAAGTATGTGGGGACGTCCGTTAGCATGTTCGCTATCATTCCCCAAATTTTTAAGACAAAATATTTATTATTCTAGAAAAAAAGTCGGGAGAACCTAAAACTGGTAAAATCGACAATTTTTAAAGTATCACATGCCCTTAATCACGCAGTTAACATAGCTGAATTTGATTGGACGACAGGTTAGACAGAAGCAATTATCGAAGCCTGCAAAAATAGTAAATTACAGAGCAATGCAAATAACTTCACACTTGATCAACGATAGAAAAAGCACCACGTTTATCTCCGTTAATTCTTCATTTCTCAATGTTGAAATACAGAGGAAATGAAATCACCGAATTACACTACTCGATTAGTTCAATTGTACTATACAGAATGCCATGGAACTCCCTTGTGCTTCGCTGTGTCTCTAAATGCTTTCTTAGTTTATTTTAATTTCTCTCATCATATTCTCTTTGTCGGTAAAGAAAATTTTTCAAAATGTTCACATGAGCATTTTGGGGATAAGTCGCGGGATTTCGGGATTCCAGGAACTAGTAGATCGACTTTCTTATCTGAAATAAACTCGAAAGGATTATCATGCGTTTGAATAACTTTTTAAAAGATAATATAAAAGCTGTTTAATTAAATTGTTACTACGAAATGCATTCTTTTGAAATCAATGTGATTTTTCGAATGACTTGTTTGCAAGGAAATTAATTTTTTCTCGACTTAATTAGTCGTAGTGATTACCTTTTATGTTTACTAATAAAGAAACCTACCACACCTTGTAAATTTTTCTGATACGCATTAAACTTAAATAGGGTAAAACTAGTTGCAATTTAATGATTTTAAATTATTGATTTCAATTTAATGTTTAAAATTTAATCGATTTGCATCTAGTTTAAAAATCTAAGAATTTAAAATAACTTACTGACATAGGATTTTTATACGGCTGGCGCCTACGACAAGTAAAAAGATCAAATAATTTTCAATGACACGCCGTGGGACCAAACCTGGTCATATGTTCCAATTTGTTTACGTCAAGCCCTATTACACATTTTTCCTGTCCCACCTTTGGTGAATAACTCTCTTCAGTTTCACTTTGCTAAGACGTCCTGGTCCTTTCTTCTACAGAATTGTTTAAATTTTAGGATTGATCTGCCTAATATCATTCAATACTGGCCCTTGATCTTCAGCAGGTTTTTCTTTTTTTCGCCTGAAGTTCTTTATCATGTCCTTCAGCATCATATTTTTAAAGTTCTTTAGCTTGAGCTTCCACTTTATTTCGTTCTATAGCTGGGATTTCTGATTCGATCAACTCCTAAATGTCGTTATTCTTATTTTCAATCATCTCGGCTTTTGAAGATTTTCATTATTTTCGGATTCCACAGGCGATAAACCTGAGTGTCAGAGGCATTTCTAACGAAGATGTATTTTCTTGGTTGCAAACGAAATTTTCTTTAGCACTTCGTCTTAATATGACCGTAAGCTGCACACTTAACAGCTTTGAGATGAGCTATGTTAGGCAAGCTATGTTAGGCTATCTTCCTACCTATGTTTCGAAAGGCAACACATTTTCCGAAGCTCTCGTTAGACAACGATTTATAACACAGGCCTGCAAGGTTTTTTTGTTAAAGATGTGGTAGCGGTTTTCTATGCAATTTTTTGCACTGAAACCGAATTTGACCATAGAATGTGCCTAGCAGGTCAATCTTTCAGATAAACGGGGTAAAAGCGGACAAAAATGGCAGTTTTTACCGTTTTGGGCACTTTGTAGCAATAGCACATAAAAAAACCCACACATGCTTACTAATGTTATAGAAAGTACTACTCTACACCTACAAAATGCACTTTCGATCGTCCCGAATGAATTTTTTTCGAAAGATATGGCAATTTCAATTTTTGCACTTTTGCGAATGCACATCTATATGATACAAATGCATTCCTGTGCAAGATTATTTATTTTAAGGTTAAATAGTGGTTTTCGATGTAATTTTTTGCACTAAAACCGAATCTGGCCTCAAATTTTGCTTATCAGGTCAAGTTTTTGAGATAAATGGGGTAAAAGAGGAAACAAATGACCATAACCTTAAACCCATAACCTTAAAGACTGAACACAGGACTGGCAAACTTTATGAGGAAGCCAATTTTTATCCTAGTATTGTATGTGTATGTTAAAGTAATTTGAATACGATTTTTTTAACAAAATCAGTTATTGAAAGACTTTGCTTTACAAGCATACTATATATTTCCCACAGATGTAGCAAAACCTATCAGGGCTATTTGTGCAAGATTTGCTAGACATTGTAAATAAAAAAGTTGAAATCCAGATAATAATGTATGAACAATATTTTAAAATATGAAACTCAAAATCCTGCTGAAATTTATCAATAGTTTAGCGAATTACCGCTGTATAGCTCGGACATACCTACTTCCTGAGGAGTTGGCTTTGACTGACGTTTTTATGTATAAATAGTGCATAGAATAAATGAAAAAATTTTTTTTAGATGTATTTCAAGAGTGTGTTTATTAGGCCTAACAAACCTTAAATCGATATCATCATCAATAATCTCAGAAAAATTTCACAAAAACACCTTTCTTTTCGAGCATTTTAAAGTAGAATACTGCGTTAACACTCACAAACAACCATGAATGGCTCAGGGCTATTTTGTCAGATTTCCTAGAAATCACTCAGAGAAAACGTTGTCTTGAAACAAAAGCATCGTCCTCTAGCCTGTTTTGTTTAGAACCACGTGGAAATTGTTCTTACACACACAGAATTATTTAACTGCAAGATTACGTGAATTTTGTCGCAAAAGGATAATATTTTCTGCAAAAAGATTCTTTATGTGACAAATGAAAATCCTCTCAACATTAAATTTAAGAGGAACTTCTACTCATGACAAAAAGCATCCTTTCGACACAGGAGGAAATTTCTCTGCGTGATGGTAAATGAAAAAGTAAAAACCCAGATAAAAATATACAAACCATATTTTAAAATATATTGCTCAAAACTGTGCTAGAATTTATCAACTGATCAGGGAATAATCACAACAAACCATAAATGACTGAGGACTATTTATGTAAGATTTGCTAAGGTCTAAATTTAGGTAAGGATATATGAACAATATTTTAAAACATGTTACTCAACACCCTTCTGAAATCTCTAAACTGACTAGGAAAATAACTTACAAAAAAACAAAAATGATTCATAAGGGAGTCGAATGTTTGAGGAATGTTCTATTGTATTATCCAAACACATTGTAATTATAGTTTTTTTACTTCTAAGCAGCAAAATGCGAAAGCTTGATTCTGCAAAATAACACTGCCACACAGTAGAACTGCGGTAAATCACACTTATGGCCACGCCTAACGACCGTGAGATGGGTGGTCACAGGGCACGGTGAGATCACAACGACAGGACGGTAATACCCTCGTGTGTCTTGAGGACACGAAGCCATCCAAGGATGTCAGCTTCCTCCATCAATCTGGCAAGTGCCTTGGCATATTTTTGGCACGCTGATATGGCTTTAAGGGGGTAGGGTACCTTGGAGGCAAAAAGAATCGAATTTTTGTACTTTACATTTTCTAAAAGTATAACATTTCAAAAGTAATTTTTTTCACTCGTTTTCTAGTTTTACAACTTTAAACACATTTTTCTCGAAATCCCGTTTTCAAAATGGACCCGCGATTTCTCAAAAACGGTTTATACAATTTTTACCAAATTTGAACCATTCATTCTAGATATCATTCCACGTGGATTGAACGATAGTTTTTTATATTATTTTTTTATTAGACTAAAAACAAGCTTTTTTACCGAAAAAATCAAATTCTGAATTTCAAAGTCCGCCATTTTGTAAAAAATTATTATTTTTAACTTTACGATCGTTCAAAACTTTTCTACGACTGTTTATTAAAAAATGCCGTTCAACTTTTTGATTTAAGATAATCCAGTGCTGTGGCATTAGGGGCCCCGCTTTGCGCCTTTTTTTCTAAGACTCTCCAGAGAATGACTCCCATTTAAAGTCTTGATACCTCGTCTCTTTATCCTTCTCCTTAGCCGTGGTATTGTAGTCGGCTGGAGCCGAGACTTGTATCACGAATATAGTGCGTTCCTCGAAGTCTTGGGGAAACTATGTCAGGCCTCGAATGTGCAACGGGGACTGCTGTCGAAAACTGTGGTTCCAGAAAATTTGGTACTCTTCGTTTTGTACAATTGACTCTATATCCCTTGGAGCGTTCGACAGGGCAGGTCGCGGTCAATACCGTAAGTGCGAAAAAGATCGTAATAAGGCAATCTTAGGGCCGCATTATGTCTGTGGAGATACGTAGTTCTCAGTTGGGTGGGCAACCCAGATGGTATGTGTTCTAGCTACTCAGAGTGTGCATGCCACCCTCTGCATCTATCGCTGGTAACTTCTTGACGTAAAATGCGGTCGCGGTATACTAAGGTGGAAATTCCACCGTCCTGGCACGCGAAAATAAAACCTTCTGTGCCTGAATTAAGCCCTGATGATTTGAGAAGAGCGAAAGTTTGCTCTTTTGAGAAGTTCTGTTCTTCTATATTTCTGTAAAAGTTTCCATGCATTTTCTCGTCAATTAACTCATGGCGGAATTTTTCAACCTCTGCTTTCTTTACTTTAGTTCTTCAAAAAGAAGCATCTAGATGGAGTAATGCACTTTCCTCACCTCTGATATTAAAATTCAGGCCAAGGGTCTCGACTGCCTGCTCTTATACTTTGTAAAGAAACGCTCCTTTGCTAATCATCTCGTGGTTCCTGATCATTTTTAGGAGAGGATTTCTACCATTTGCAACTATGTAAGCTTTACTTAGAACAATTCGATTAAAAGACATTGGAGATTCAGAAGTCTGCATCCGCCTTGATGGCGTGAAATGTATACTCGCGGAACAGACGAATTGATATGCAAGAGCGTAAGAATATGTATGATCTTACATATGGCGATGTCAAAGGCCGTAAGCTCGTGCTTCGACCACTGAATTACCCTAAACGATTAGAGTGAAACCGCCACGGAAGCATGATAGTCGCAGATACCTTGCTAAGCACTGACAGAGTTGAAGACCAAATGTTCCGAACAAGATGCTTGTATCTGCTTCAGAGAGACTCCTTCAAAGATGTTGCGTCCTGAATGCGGCTTTGAGGCCCGCCCAGTTATGTATAGGTCTCTCCAGTGTTAAGTTGTCTATTAACACGCATACCCACAAGCTCAAAGTGCTCGGTAACACCCATGATTTTTCGTTTCGTAAGATGAATTTTGTCACATTCGTCCAATTTAAAGGCCATAACAATCTCTCCTGTGCACTTCTTGACGATCTTTAAAGCAGCCTGAAGTTTGCTTTAATTAGAAACATAGATCTTTAGGTCATTCATATATAATAGATGAGTGAACTTATGGTCGCGATGATTAGTGTCGCCACAAAGGTATCTAGGAGAATTTCATAGTGCGAGAGATAAAGGCAGAATTAAGAGAAAAAAAACAGAGGACTCGTGATGTCACCCTAAAAGATGCCCCTATGAAAGGTGCCGTTGTTCGTTATCACTTAATATTTTCCAGATAAGACAGTAAATCTAGTTTTCGAAAGGGGCATCAATCTCTATGCATCTCACTATATGTCGAGGAACTTCCAAGCTTTGCAAGAGACAGACGATAAGTCTATGAGAGGTTAAATATTTAACTTTTGGGCAGCCAATCCAGGCCATAGACAGAATGCGTTGATGGGCTGCTGCTTATGTGCAGACACACCTGTAAAATAGCAGGTTCTCCCGGCATCCTGCTACACCTTTTTTTAAGTCTAGTTATTCGTACATCTCTCATCTCACAGGCTCAATTCTTGGAACAATAATGTTGTTTAGGACCGCTGTAAAGATCTTATATAGACAGTTTAAACAAGTTATTGGCCTGTAATTCTCTGGTTTGGAAAAGTTGCCTTTTTTGGTAGGAGTATAGTGCGTTCTAACACCAGGCATTGTGGAATGGGCCCTGCAGCGGAAAAGTTCTTCAAACACCTAAGTGCTTTTGTCTCCTCTTTAGCATTGATTGATGGACATTCCTCTTCAGATGTTATAAGTTTATCGCAACATTCCTTGAAGCGGACGGGTCAACAAGAAACTTTTAATTCTCCCTAATCTATCTCTCCCTCTTCTATATTCTCTCCCTTGCGTGAGATAACATACGTATTTTGTCAACAATATGTTGCTTAATTCTCAGCAGGTTTGACTTGATGGCTGTGGGATTGAAGGTCCTCAGTACTTGGGCGAACTTTCGAACGCTTTCCGAGAACGGTCTACCAGATGCTATGTAGCCGATCACACACTGAAAACGAGACGCCTTCTGTCTTGCCCATCCAATCTTTTTGCTCAGTTGATGCATGCGTTTTTTGATCGTTTGATCCATCGTCCGTTTTAGCCTTCGATTTGAATCAGCCACAGCTCTCGCATCACCATAAACTGAACAATTGATGGTCGAGAGCTCGGACCTCTCCGAGATATCGGCATAGAGGGCGACATCCATTTCAGCCAGATCTTGGGGCTTAGGAGGAACCTGTTCATACAGTGATTGAGGAAGTGCTCCGCGCACATATCCAGTATTTAAGAAGGCTTGGGCGTTTGGTGTCGTACGAAGTTAGGAGTAACGTGTGAGATCGTTTTATATGAATGCTTATTGAAACTTATTTTTTAGATAATTATACGTATTACAGCCCCATTATTAATTTTATAAACAAATGCCCACTGTGGACATTTAAAGGCAGAAAGAAATCGGGTTTTCTCTTAATTTGCCTCAAATTATGTCGCCAGTGATGTTCAGTGATAAAAAATTATCATCCCATATTTTCTATTAATTTTATAAACAAATTATATAAACAAATGCCTAGGGGGACATTTAAAGGTAGAAAGAAATCGTTTTTTCTCCTAATTTCCCTCAAATTATGTCGCTAGTGCTGTTTAATTATGGAAAATTATCATCTGATATTTTTACTAATTTTATAAGCAAATCATATAAAGAAATTTATAACTTGGTCATTTAGAGGTCGAAAAAAATCCGTTTTATCCTATTTCTCCTCAAATGATGTCGCCAGTAAGGTTTAGTACATTTTTTTGTATAACTTGTTTATAAAATTAATAAAAAATATCAAATGATAATTTCTTACAACTAAACGTCATTGGTGACATAATTTGAAGAAAATTAGGAGAAAAAACTATTTCTTACTGCTTTTATACGTCCACACTGGGCATTTGTTTATATAATTTTTTTTTAATTTATAAAAAATATCAGATGACAATTTTCTATCACCAATTACCACTGGCGAAATAATTTGAGGAAAATTACGAAAGGAAGCGACTTCTTTCTGCCTTTAAATGTTCACTCTAGAAATTTGTTTATGAAATTAATAAAACATATCGGATGATAATTTTCCATCAGTAAATTT
>NC_046661.1:13191550-13194760 GCF_010883055.1 Belonocnema kinseyi | reverse complement strand
TCTTGACTTCGAGAAGCGAACCATGTTCGTTATCGAATTTTCGGCACCAGCTGACAAGAACATCATAGCCAAGGAGAATGAAAAGAAAGAGAGGTATCGAGATCTTATAAAGGAGTTGCAACGATTGTACCCGGAATATTCTGTTAAACTAATTGTCCTTATCATCGGCCCTCTTGGAGGTGCCAAGCTTTTACTTGCTAATGGCCTAGAAAGCATCCCTGCGTGTCAACAATATGCTAAAACATTTGCGGGAAAAATGCAGAAGGCGGTTGGCCTTGGGTCACTCCGTGTTCTTAGGGTGCACGAGGCTTTTGCTGGATCGTCGTATTGATTCCTTTACAGACTGTAACCACCTATCTCACGGTTGTGAGACGTGGTTGTGGCTGAAATTTTACCGCGATTTCGCTGGAAGCGGGTGCAATTTTTCAGAGTAGCACCCGCTCCCGGCGAAATCCTGCGTTTGTCCTTATGACAATTTTTTAATTATATATATAACAATTTAACATAGTTTAACATAATTTAACATTATTTAAAAATTTTTAGGAAATATTCAAATCGTCAAATATTCAAATTACTTCGACGACAGAAATTCCTAAAAACTAACAATAATACGTAAACATGTTTATTCTTTATTTTTGGGTTACATTTGGGGCGATGCAGGGGGGAGGACGTAAGGGTGGGTTAAAGAGCAAAGTTCTAATTGTTGTCCTTTAAATTTCGGAAAAAAATACAGGACCCTAAAAAGATTTGTAGATATACATACATACATGTTTAATATATTCAGCTGCTATAAAAAAAATAAAAACATAAATGATAGTTAAGAGTATTTAAATGTGGCAAATAAAGTAGATGTAACTTTTGTTCACTATTTTTTGAATAACAATTTTTTTTGTTTTTAATTACATTCATGATTTTTTTCATCGACGCGGAACATTTGTACAACTTTAAACTGTCAAGGTAAAAATGCAACATCGCAATTTTGAAAATGTCAAATTACACATTTTTCTACCTTCACGTTTCACAGTTCACACCTTTTTGCTGCTAATACATTTATTTTCGTAAGTCGCCAATTGATAATAAATGCACGTACGAATATAGTAATTTTATAGAAATTTTTTTTGAAGAAACCAACAAAACTTATATTCTACTTATTTACTGGATCGTAGAAACCTGTTTTAGATATGTCGATTCCATAAATACTGACTTGGTGAGACAGTCGAGCCACCTGCTTGCCGCTTTTGCCCCTCGCTCGTGGTATATCCCTGTGTACTGTACACAGCGCGCCAGTTTCGAGCGAGAAAAAGTACTCTCCACTTTCAATTACAAAAAACAAGAACATTTTTGCGGAAAAGCTAGCTGAACGGTTCGGCATAATTACCTTTAGATTATGTGGTTAAAATATCGCGGCCAACAATTCATCTATTTAGACGTAGGTTTTATGTTTCGAAATTGACAGTCGTTTGAGGGACATTTGGGAATACATGCGAGCCCTCCGCTTTCCGCTCCTGTCTCTCGTTATCCATATATTGCCGTGTATTATATAGCTCGCGCGACTCTCAAGCGAGAAAATACATTCCATTTTCAATTACAAACAACAAAAAAAGAATATTTTCGGGGAAAAGCAAGCTGAACTGATTGGTATAATTGCCTTTAAATTATATGATTAAAATATGGCTTTCATCAACTCAGCGGTTTATATATAGTTAGCCTCTAGAGAATTTGAGAGCCGTTTGAAGCGCCTAAAGTCATGAAATCTGAATGCGGTGTTACCTTGTTTTTTTATAAGTATTGCAAACTCCTAGTGAAAAACAACTCGAAAAGAAACGCTTTTAACAGTTGTTTGTGAAAATAGTCAAAACCGAGAATAAGTTTGAACACCTAAGTAAATTTTTCAGTTATTTTACTACTACATGGTATTCCACATAGCTACGAAAATTTGAGATATTGGATGGAAGCTAGAGACATCCTTCCTGCATTTGAAAAGTGATGATTCTTCTAAATTCTTCGTCAAAGAAAAAAACCCTCTTGACAAGTATTGTCAATTTTTCGGAATTAAAGCCTAGGTTAAGTAAAATATTGAAGCTAGAGTGTTCAGAAGAATACAAAAATACTGAAAAAGCATCGATTGCTGACGCTTTTAGTGTGGAAATAATCAAACCTTCAGAGTGATGATTTGACAGTGAAGCATTGTCCAATATATGCACTGTTCGTATACCTGAGGGTAATACAAACTACGTTTAGGAAAAATTCTTTATGTGCCTAGTTTAAAAACTAACCTTGTATCTACTACGAGAATAGTCGACAACGGTCACAAGGTGATTCTCTATGAAGCTCACGATTAGGACAGCTAAATAAAGGTGATTTGAGGAAATTAATTTCAAAGGAAACGGTTTATGGATTTTCACAAAAATTGTCAAGGAATCATTAGACTACAAAAGTTTTATTTTTGGAGAACAGGTACGTAAATCTGTTCCTAACTTTGCTAAAAACAGGTGTACAACAATGCTTGGAACACGTGTTCATTCCTTATGTCTGCGGGGCAATGCGGATCCACTTGATTAGAAGAGCAAGGTACTTGGTACTTTTTACAGATGAGACTTGACAATGTGTAGTTTTTTTTTGTTTTTTTGAAAACGAAAGTGACATGAAAGACAAGTTTCTCAAATTTAAAGCTTATGTTGAAACTAAACACGAAAAAAAAGTCATAGTTTTCCGCATTGACAATGGACTTCGTTACAGCGTTTAAGATTTCACTACTGATTTAGGTCAAGCTAGAATAAAAAGTGAATGTATAATCGAGTACACGGATGAAGAAAAAGTCACAAAGGAACCGATGAATAAAATTTGAGTAACGATGGCAATATGTATTCTTTTGCAAGCTATTTTACCACAAATATTTTGGGCGAAAAGATTAGTCATCGCAGGTTATATTACACAGGCTTGCAAATTCGGGGGTAATTTTTTTTAAGATGTGGTAGTGATTTTTCATTTAATTTTTTTCGCTTAAACCGAATCCGACCTCAGAATTTGTCTAGCGCGTCAATTTTTAGAGATAAACGAGGTAAAAGGGGACACAAATGGTCATTTTCACCATTTTTGGTACTTTATAATAGCACAAAAAATCGAACACATTGTTGCCAACATTATCGAATAGTCCTACTTTCAACCTTTAAAATGCACTTTTGATTGTTGCTTTTATTTTTTTTTTAA
>NC_046661.1:13164553-13191450 GCF_010883055.1 Belonocnema kinseyi | reverse complement strand
GACAATTGTCCGCGACTGCCTATTTATTTTTGTAACCATATTCAGCAGAAACCCTTGGTACAGGGACCCTCTATCCGCAACCCGAGGACGCGTTCGGTGGCAAAACGTCGTTCGGGCGTCTCTAGAACTCATCGTTTGGCTCGACTTGCACTCACTAGATCCAAATGATAGAAATGATAGAAAAGCACACGTCGTCAAAATAAACACAGACTTTCGTATACTTAACGCCTCAAGTAATTTTATCACCTTACGTAAATTTATTATGTCCCACGCCGATCGAATAGTTTCCATTATCGGACGCAGTAATTTCACAGTCGATTGCAAATAGAAAAACCTTCATTTTTTTTTACATTGTCACCTGAAGTGAAATCACATTAGATTGCAAATAATTACTGTAGTATCGTAAATTAATAAGGTTATATATTGTAATTTGAAAATAAACTGCACGTATAATTACTTGCTGATTGCAAATATCACCAAAGCTTTTTTTACAGTGCAGAAACAATTGTCGAGAATATAAAGTTCCTGTATATGCGGCACTTCTCATTCTCGACAATTGATTATATTTCCCTAGGAGCATATAGAGGATCGAAATTAAGGTTAATGACGTAAGGTTGACAGAGGTGGTAACAAAGCACTCTTAGTGCCGAATTGTACCTTTGCATGTTGGTTATTCCTGCATGAGTTGTGAAATCTAGATAGTATGTGTGTTAGATGCTCGGGGTGTGCATAGCATGCCCTGCATACTATCATCCGGAATGTCTTGGCTTAAAATGTAGCGACGGTATGTAAAGGTGAAAATGACACCGTATTCACATGCCCAAATGAAACCCTTCGTGCCCGACTTCAATCCAGATGATTTAAGGAAAGCAAAAGTTAGTTCATTCGACATTGACTGATCCTTCACATTTCAGTGGAAGATGCCGTGCATCCGCTTATCGACGAGCTGTTCACGGAAGTTTTTCTCCTGTGCTTTCTTAATCCGGGCTTTCAGGAGTCAGTACTCGAGATAGATAAGATTTTATGCATTTTTCTCACCCTTGATACTGAAGTTAAGTCTGAGTGTTTCAGCAGCCTCTTCAGCTGCTTGGTACAGAAACGCCGAGAATAATCCTGTTGTGAAGACATTCAAGATTAAATGTTCCGCGACCACCTTGACCTCTCCAAATGAATAGAGTACTGCCGGGACGGCAAGCATGTTCGTTGCAGATACTCTGTTCCTCGCCGAAAGTTCGGAAGACCAAATGTACCGAATGAGACGTTTGTATCTGTTTCGGAGAGTATCCTTGATAGATGTCACATCCTGAATGCGGCTTTGTGGCACGCCCAGGTATGTATAACTCTCTCTAGCACAAAGGTGTCATATAGCGCTTCTATCGACGAGCTCAGTATCTTCAGGGATGCCTTTAAATTTTCCACGCTTCAAATAAACCTTGGCGCATTTGTCTAACCCAAGTTCCATTCCTATTTTATTAATCTTTCGACAATCCCTAGAGCTAGATGTAGTTGCTCTTTATTTTTAGCATATATCTTAAGATAATTCATGTAAAAGACATGAGTGACCTTGTACGTTCGATTTGCAGGTTTGCTGCAAAAGTGCCCCTGGAAATGACGAAGTGATAGAGATAGTGGCAATAATGTGAAGCGAAAGAAAAGTGGGCTCATGGTGTAGCCCTGAAGGACATCTCTCTGAAAGATGGCCTTGATAATGGTCACACGATGTTTTTCAGATGAGATAAGAAATCTGATTTTCCAAAGCGGCATCAGTCTATCTATTAACCTCACGATTTGCGGATGAACCTTTAAGCTTTTCAAAAGAGATAAGTCTATGAGAAGTCAAATCGAAAGCTTTCCGGTAATCAATCCAGGCCATTGGTAGGTCACGCTGGTAGGATGCTGAATCTTTGTAGACACATCTAGTGAGTGAGTAGGTTCTCCTGACATCCTGCTACGACTTTCTTTGAGCCGCGTTGTATATACATTTCTTGCCACACACGTCCGATTGTCCGAACAATCCTATTATGTAGGATAGCTGTGAATATCTTATACATTATGTTCAGACAAGTGATTGACCTGTAATTCTTCGGGTCGGCTAACATTGAAGGTACTTCGGGTGTCCCTCGCCGATTTGATTCTCCCTGATATATGTTGTAGTACTCGAAAAACTAAGCGACACGTATTTTTTTTATCTGTGGAAAAATACTTTAAGCGGGCGAAACAGCCCCCTAAAATATAGGGATCTCAAGTTTCGATTGCATAGTTTTGTGTATAAAAACCAAATTGATTTCGATCAAACCTACTGGAAAAGTTTCCTCGTGATGAAAGATCAATGATTTTCTCAAAAAAAAAAATTACGTCGGAGTAAACCACCGCTACATATTTTTAAATGTGCTGGAAATTGTTAAATTCATCAGAGAAAAATAATATATATATTGCACTTTAGACGAAAATGAAGTTGGTTTGCGACAACGAAAAATAAAAAAATTTAATTATTGGAGGCAGCTACCCCTAAAATCTTTTTATTTTGTGTGTCTATGCTAAAAAATACTTTACACACACGAAGAAAATTAAGAAGATAGTTTTATAACGAAGGATGTAAAATAAAGTCCATCGAATATAAATAAAAAATTACACAGGGGTAAACCACCCCCACGTATTTTCAAATACGTTGAAAGTTGCTGAATTAATAGGAAAAAAATGTTTAAAAAAATATATTTTGCGTTTGAGACAAAAATAAATTTGACGTATTTCGCCAACAAAATTTTAAAAAATTATTGGGGGTAGCTACCCCTAAATATTTTTTATTGGATTTCTGTGATAATATATACTTTCCGTGTACAAAGACAATTGAGAACATGTGTATACCGCCGGAAGTAAAATAAATTGCATCCAAAATGAATACAAAAATTACGTGGGTGTAAACCACCTTCTTATTATGCATAGAATTGCAAAATGTATTTCAACTCGGGCCAAAAAATCCAAAGATACGTGTTGCACACAAAAAAGAGATTAAAGATATTTATGTATCTTTAATAAAAAGAGAGCATCGAAGAGTGTAACCAGCCCTAAATGGTTTCACATTATCAACCTTTAAAATTAAATCTTGTGCGCAGTATTTTCAAAGTTTGCGATCTGCTGTAAATGAATCACTTTTTTCGCAGAATAAAATTTATCACAGCATATGCAATAATAGAATAGCTGACAACGAATATTGAATCTTTTATGTCGTTCCTGTTGGAATAATTAAAAAATTTAAAACTTTATGAAATTATATATTATCATCTTTACAATCTTTAGCATTGTTAGCAATTTTTAGCACATTTATAAATATGTAGGGGTGGTTAACTTCCTTTCATTTTTTCTTTTTTAAGAAAATTACGCTATTCGTCTTTCATCACGAAGAAACTTTTCCAGTAGGTTTGATCGAAATCGAGTTGGTTTTTATACACAAAACTGTACAATCGACACTTAAGACCTCTATTTTTGAGGGGCTGTCTCACCTCTTTAAAGTATTTTTTCGCAGATACAAAAAATACATTTCGCTTAGTTTTTCGAGTACTAAAACATATATCAGGGAGAATCAAATCAGCGAGGGACACCTGGAGTACCTTCCTTGTAAGTTGCCCATTTTCAGCAGGAGCACTGTGCGCCCTTCCACCACCCACTCCGTAATTAGCTCTTCCGACTTTAAATATGATGTGAAAATACGTTATGAGGGCATCACGCAGCTTCTTGAAGCCATTTATGTTCTTTGAGACTTCGTCCAGTCTATGCTGCACTTCGTAGATTTCTGTCCAAAATACTTCGACCTCCTCTGGTTTGTTTTTTCTGTCCCATCTCTCTCTACGCTCTAGACTTCTCTTAGCATCAGATAGAATCCGAATTCTCTCAACAATATGCTGTCTGATTGTTATAAAGATAACATGTGATAAAGATAATCTCATAAAGATGAGGTTCATAGCGTCTCAACTTCGCATTAAAAAAACTATTAACTGCGGGAAAATTAAATTTTAAAGAGATGTTCTTTATTGACTTTTACTACAAAATAAATGGTTTTGAAAAATTATGTGTCAGTCCCAAGATCTGAGTTGTCAAAGCGGATCATACCGTTTTTGCAAAGGTAAATGGCATGCAGTGTAGAGCCTTGGGAATTGATTCTAGAACAAAAAGTGTACGACATTTTTTGTTTATTTTTGAGCCCTCTATAGAATGATTAGTTTTTTATGCAATTAATTGATGAAAACAATCGATTTTATTAACTATTTATAGGAGAAGGTCCCTGTTGCGGCCAATTAAATTAATATAACTTATAATTAGCATAGCTTGACTCACTGTAATTTAAAGTTTTGGTAATGTTCGTAATTTCCCGTAGCCTATCGGCATTTTTTTCAATCAACCTGAAAATTCTCAAAAACGGATCAATCATTCGGGCTAAAAATGTATTTACTCATACAATTTTTCATTACCTACCTTCTCCTACATACTTTTTGATATTATATGAAATGCAAGTCGAGATATATTGATTTGAAAAAAATGTTGGTTTTTAGGTTATAAAAATAAATTAATTTGACATGAACTACAAATTTTAATGTGAAAATCAAGAAAAATTAAAGCTCTTTTGAATACATTTACAGTCTATAGTGGTGCGTTTATTTAAAAACGAAGAAAATAGGACTTGTAAGATTCAAATCGGTCGGAGCGTTGGCGAGAAATGGTGAGCGACACACACACACACACCCCCTTTCTAAAATACTATAATTCTACTTCAACAACCTCAAAACATGTTTCCATGATGTTTTTTCGGAATCCAAAAAATGTATTATCACTAAGCTTCTTCTATGAGAAAGCTATAAGTCAAAACCTTTTTGAGAATATAAGTTAAATAGCCATAATTTAATGAAGGTAAAGACCTCATATTTTTAAAATTATATATGAATGTTTACAAGAAGTAGAAATTAAAAAAAAACATTGAGTAAAAATTAATTAAATTGATTTTTTTGTGATAATTATTTTGGTTTAAGGAACGTTTATAACGCATTTTTACGATTGGTCGATACAATTAAATAGAAATTCGCCATGTAGTAACATTTTGCTATAAAAATGACTGCAGCGGATCAAATGTGCAAGCTCAAAATGTTTATTCTTAAAATTAATGAATTTTACCTTCAAAAATTTAGACGCAAGTATTTATATATTTTGCCGCAAATTGAATTTGATAACAATATAACAATTAAAAATTAAAACCAATCAATTTTGTTTATGCTGGAAGTATATAATTATTGTAATCTATGTTTGCAACTGATCACGTACTGATACTGGTACGCGATAAGTTGCGTAGTTTCAGGACATCCGAAGTTATATTAACAATCGGCTTACATTTTGCATTGCGAACAATCTAAATATTACTTCATTCAATCAGCTGGCGTTCCTTGATTGATCCGATAGTGTTCTATATCTGCAACTATCTCAATACAGCATTATCGTAACTTTGACCGTGCATCATCCTTAACTCTTGCTCTTTATTGTATGAACGATGTGTATTGCTTTAGTTATTTACGTGCACCATTTAAATTTGAGAGGCCGCGAGATTGGGTATTTAAATAATGATTGTTTAATGTTTCCCACCGTTTTCGCATGATTAGAATCACAGCTGATCGTTGTTTAAACGAAGCACGTCTAGTATTTTGAATCGTAAAAGTTCGATCTTACCGATGCACTGTGATTCAGACTTCGTTACGTAACCGATACAAAAGTGGAACAGTGTATGTCTCGATGCTTTACAACAGCTGATATTATTCTGATGAAGAAGATTCCTATCCACTCGGTGTTGAAACTTTGTGGAATAATTTTTATGTTGATGTTTTGTTTGAAAAACATATCTTGGAGGAGGCTCATAGAAGACAAATCCAGTAGATCGATATTTTATCTTGAGGCGGTCTTTCTTTGGATAAATGGGCTGGTAATTATCTACTACTATTAATTATACCAAATGAGCGCAACGAACTTGTTCTATCGGATTCAGAGCAGATGGAGTCTTTTCGAGTATTGGGATTATCGTGGAATCCAGTCTCTGATTTTTCCCAATACGCGTAGCTATTTCCACGACTGAAAAGAATATTAAGAGAACCATTGTATCAACTATTGCAAGAATGTACGATCCATCTTTGTATTCCGCGTTGGATGCAAGTTTGTCCAACTCAATGTAAATATCAGATTCACGGGTCTTCAGATATATCTCGCTTGACTTACGCAGCTTCCGTTTATCTTAAAATTGTATATCTTGATAGAAAGTGTGTCACTTTCATGGTGGGAAAGTCAAAGTCGTACCATTAGAGTCAATTTCTATACCAAAATTGAAATTGTGTGTAGCTGTACTTCTCGCAAAGTGAATACAATATATTCTCTAAGCCCTAAAATGGAAATCATTTCCAATTTATGCCTAGTCAAATTCTTTAGATGTATTTGGGTGGTTCCAAAAAACTCCTTCACGATGGCCCACCTTTGCCGACAAGCGCGTAAGTGAAATCATCACTCGTATTCCTAATGTTTTATGGAGACACGTCCCATCTTTAGATAATCCTGATGATTGTTGAACAAGAGGATTATCACCCTCATAATCGCCAACACGCCCCCTCTGGTGCGCAGGCCCTATGTGGTTACTACTTCCTGTTGAAAAATAGCCACACAGTAATATTGAACCAAATCCTGAAAATGAGATTTCCGAACAACCGTTAATATCGCTGTCATGGTTGCGAAAATCATGAAAAATAAGAATCTTAAGGGATTTAGTCAACATCTTCCAAAAATGTATACATTCTATAACTAGGAAATGTATTCCTAATTGTATTTCTTGTGCAGGAAATTGAGCTGCAATCCTGATTCAGTTGATGTGAAATTTACCTTCCCGTACGGGAACGCCATCGCGACCATTTCCTCATTTTGGCGTTGACTATGCTGGGCCTGGTGACGTTCTTAGATTCAGAGGCAGAAGAAGTAAATCCTACAAGGCCTATATAAGCATTTTGTCTGCTTTGCAACTAGCGGCACTCACTTTGGAGGTCTCTGGGAAACACATTAGGTTAGACAAATTTGCATCTAACGCGGAGTACAAAGATTTTGAAGTGCAACCAGGTTAGAACAATAATCACGCCATGTTTCAAGGTCAAAACATCATGAACCTAAAAATTACTTCGAAAAATTTCAGCACCGAGTGGATAAGAATCTTCTTCCTCAGAAGCGAGCTGCTGCAAAACTCTAAGAGGAAGAAATGGGGCAGTCGAAGTTCCATAAGTCTCCATTAATATACGATGTTGAATAAGAGGCTCCTGTACATTGCTACGGGAAAGTTTTCGCTGCCAGGCAACGTCAACGAGGGTCCATTAAGATTTGTCCATACATTTTAGAAATGTCAGCACACATCGCGATTATGTATATACGCCATTTCAATAAGATAAAATAAACAGTAATTCAATTTGAAGTTTGGGACTGATTAGAATGTGAGAATTCAAGGATATTCCATTGCTAGTGAGAGCCGATGCGTCTAAAACAACTCTTACCCGTGTTGCTGTAGACGATTCTTTCATTATTGTATGATGAGAAATTTAAACAAATTGTATATTCTTTCATAAATGTTAAATATAACTCTATGTTTAAGTTGTGCCAACGATTTATTTTCGTAATTATAAAGCCGTTTAGCAGTTCTGGAATCTAACCATCCTATATTTACAGAAGGTCCATCTTTAAATGGAATTACCTGAATGAGTTTCTCAAAAATTATTCTAACATGCTTTACTGAATTTTTACTCGAGTGAACCCGGTTCTACAGCATAGCCATGGACTAAGTCAAGTTACTGATGAGATTAGAATGTTATAAGTTAATTCAAATAATTTAATACGATGCTTGAAACCTTCTGTGATGATGCTGTAGGTATACAATTACGAGCGGCCACGAGCGTTGGAGGTGACAACAGTCACCTCTGGATGCTTTCTTAGAGCTATCATCTGCCACTCAACGGGTTTTTAGTCACTCACTTCCTGACGGTCAAGAAAGTTTCTTACAATGCGACAGGTGTTTAATAAAACCGCCTTCTCAGCTGCTGGCCATACCCTACTGACTCATAAATGTTCCAGATGTTCCGTGCATCTTTCGTGCATATTGCCTGTAGCCGAAATCACAATGGGATGAATAGATGCATGATTCACATTCCTCCATGTGGTCTTTACTTCATGTCGTAATTCGTTATACTTGTGGATCTTGGTTGTATAGGTTTACTGCAAATTTCGGTTAAGCGGGCAAGCAATGTCGATGATGTAGAATCTTCCACCTTATTTTCTCTCGCATCACAATATCAGGTCGATTGGCCCGGATGTAATGATCCATTTGGATCCACTTTATGAGCCTGATGGAGTACGCGAGGACAGGGATGGAGTATGTCTTGATTTCCCTTATTTTGTTTGCCGACTTGAGAAAACTCTTCATTATCAATCTGTCTCGTATTGAAGGCAGTCGTTAGGCTTGTCTTAACTATCGCATGTTGAATACCCTTAGGTTCAAGAACACCCAGATATTTGTATGATTCTTCTGCAGCCGTTGCCCCGATGTCATTTTCGAACTCCTTCTCTAACTCTGCGGTCCCTAATTCTCCTCTGATTAAATGCACTGTTCTACATTTATCTACTCCGAACTCCATGTGGATATCTTTGGAAAACGGCTTTGTGTCATCGATCACCTGCTGCAGTTTCTGGGCTGAACTAGCGTACAGCTTCAGGTCATCCGTGTAAAGAAGATGGGTCACTTGATGACCATCCTCATAATCATCAATTCTGAACCCATAAGACATGATGTTTAATGTTTTTCTCAATGGATTCAACGCTAAAAAAAACCATAGGGTGCTGACGGTGTCTCCTTGAAACATACCCGTCGTAAAGCGTATTGATTTAGTTATCCTTGGTTGTCCATGATCAAAATACTTGATTCTTGTACCCCAGAGCCTCATCACATGGCATAGAAAATCAATAATTCGTGGGCAGATTTTGCTAAGTTTTAAGTTCCTTTGATGCTTACGAGCTTGATTTATGGCAACATTGTCTATAGTGACTAGATCTTTACAGCCACGCGAGTTTTTACAACATCCTTTTTGTTCTTCTGTAAGAATGTCATTCTCGTCGCAAAGAGAATATGCCTTATCTGCAATAATAGCTGTAAGACATTTATAAATTGTTGGAAGACAGGCTATCGGTCGAAAGTCAGATGGATACTGAGCGTCTGGTTTTTTGGTAACATATACGTTTTACCCTGGAGCATAAAGCCTGGCATCAGATCTGGGTGTTCAATGATCTTCTGAAAACACCTTGCCAACGCAAGATGCACACTCGCCAGGTACTTGTACCAGAAGTTGTGCCCCATGTTCGGATCTGGAGCTTTCCAATTACTTCCCCTTTTCAAGACTGCTGAAACATCTAAAGATGTCATGTTTGTCAGTTGCATTTCAGGGCTATTGCTTGCCCTCGCTTCCTCCGATTTGAACCACGCAGTGTCCACATTGCATCTGTTCATTCTTCCCTAAACACCCGACCAGTAGATAATCATATTGCCCAATTGAGGGACTTCAGTGCCTTGCTGGTTATTTGGCTTTACACTCAGTTCACGATAGAACCTTCTCTCATCTGTCTGAAAGTTTTGATTTTGTTGCCTTCGTGCACTACTTTTCTTGTACCCACGCAGTCTGACAGTAACAACATCAATTCTCTGTCGATGAGTCTAAAATTTCATCAAATATTGCTGGTGTTAATGTCTCAATGTGCCGAGGGTTGGATGATTTTAGTAACATGGTTTATCAGATTTCTGGTTCTATTTCCTTTTTTACATTCAGTTAATCTACCCAATTTGCACCTTACTTTGCTGACATCCATATCCAACCTGATCTTCAATGGTGGATCTCGATCCCTTGCAGAAACAAAAACTTCATTTGCAGGCCTGTTTTCCGGCCCAACGTTATAACGGTCGCCATAGCTGCATCTTTAGTAATATCCGGATGTGGTTCTAATGGATGCTGTTCCACTTCCATTTGGATAGCAGCTACTTCAACAGCCGATAGCAGTCTGTTTACAGTTCTTAAGCGTTTTTGATCTGCCGGATTCTGCTCATTTATTTTTGTGGCTAGCTCTGGGTATTTAAGTAAGAAGAGTCTATGATGCTCTCTCCTCACACTTTGCCCACATTTCTCTGCTAAAATGTAAAGGCGCATAACATTTCTGTTCATATGGTATGTTCATTTTCGTCGCTATTTTGGTTGCTGAAACTCTGCTTCTGCCTCTGGTTGTTAAAGGCCATCCACCTCTGGAGGATGTAGTGGTTTTGGATCATCAATAGTTTGAGGAAGAACTTCAATTGCTCCTGCTTGACTATTTTGACGCGGTTTGATACTGAACATCAGTTCATTGCCGTCGTTTTTCCACGCCAAATCAACCTATTGTTTAATCTCTATTGCTAGGTCTTCTGTAACATGTAAATTTTTCCTGATGTCCTTCACCTCAGCGATAAGATCACATAGTGCGACTTTTTGTATATTAGGATACTTCGCAGCAAATTTCGTTCTTAAATTGTATCCTTTTCCATTTTCGTTTCAAACTTCGCACTTTCGTAATAGAGACGCCCCAATTCCTCTTTTATTTTGGTATCCCAATTGATGCTCTCCCACGGTATTTCTGTCGAAGTGCCTATCTGCAAATAGCTAACGCTAGCCAAAGCATCCTCAGCAGGCAAAGTTGATGTTTCACTGCTTACCGTTTGTCGCAGATGTTCTTTCTGGCCAGCTGTTTGATTAGTGAGATCTGCCTGACGATCTCGCAGCTCACCATCACCACCGTCCCGCATGCTGTGGCCCCCAGCTGTGGCTTTAGGGGCGCCACGACGATCCTCGGGAAGCGACAAGCGTTTCAAAATCTTTAATATATTCTCCATTTTTCATTTATGGATTTTGGTGTTCTACTTAGTCCCTCTCCTATTCGTTATCAGACTATTTCGCATAGGAAACCCTGTCAGTAGCAATGCTATCGCCAACATAGCCGTCGAAGTCATGAGAGGAAAGCTCAAGCCCTACCGCGACATCAACGCGGAATACCTTCTGTATTATTATTATTTTTATTATTATATTATTATTATTATTATTATACCATTAATCCATTTCCCTTTCGGGATAGGCGTGACTGACTCGGTGGGGGAGGGAGTAATGTGAGGAAGGCATATAAAATTTTTAGATTGATCCAGAATTCTCATGATATTTATTTAAATAACACGTTCATTCCCCAAACTGCTCCGCCCCAGGTTACGGATCAAACTCTCTAGCAATGACCCCAAACGAAGATCCACACAGAGTCGTAATGTGAGGTTCCCCAATTGGGTCCGTTAGTATCCAAGGTCTTTTGTTCCAGGAGTCATTCACTCTACTGACACTCTTTTTATTAACTAATTGTCTTCATATTTTTTCTGCCCTGACATACTTCTCTAGCTTCTTTTATGTCTATGCATTTTTTCATGCAGACTCGCATGTTTCTGTGACTTTTTACGTCTCTTCTAACTAGGGTCTCACTCAAGCATTCTAACCATTCTTTCCGCGGTCTGCCTCAGTGCACACTGCCATTTACTTTACTTAGATACACTTGTTGCGATAGTCGTTCATTTGGCATTCTTTCAACATGCCCGAACCATCTTAAACGATTTCTTTCTCATGTGTCTACTAACGTCTCTTCTGCACCACATTCTTTGAGAATTATTTCGTTACTCACTTTGTCCATCAAAGTTTTCCCGCATATCATGTGCAAGAATCTCATGACAATTACATTAACTTTACTCGTATCTTTTTCTTGACTGGTCCATGTCGCGCTACCTTATAATACAGTCGGTATAAATATAGAGATATGTATTGCCATTTCAGCCTTATTTGATATATTTTTACTTCTTATAAGAGGCCCTGCTCTAACAATAACCTTCTTACCTTCGTTTATGCGTCTATCTAACTCCTCATCCTCTTCCCGTCCATAGTAAATAAGCTACCAAGGTATGCGAACTTATCAACTTGTTCAATTCTCTCATCATTTAATATAATATTGAATAGTGTTTTCTCACTCGTTCCTTCGAACACCATAGTTTTTTTTTGAGTTAATTTTGAGGCCCATGTTCTCTATGCTTGCATTCAGTTTATTTAACATTCTTTGCAAGTCTTCGATTGACCCTTCCATAATAACCTTATCATCTGCAAACGCTAACACACGTACCCTTAATGTTTCGAGACCCACACCCTCTTCGTCGAAAAGAGCCATTTTAAAACACTGGTCCATAAATAATATAAATAACCACGAAGATATAACGCATCCTTGTCTAACTCCATGAATAATATCGAAATAGTTACTCAAATTCCCATTCACCCTTACACTCTTTTTGCTATCCGTATATATTATTTTTATAACTTGTATATTGTATATATATATATGATATATATCATGTTATAATATTTGAAAATAACCCTTTAAAATTTTTTTTTAATGAATTGAAATTCCTTTAAATTATAAAAATAAATTGAAAATTCCTTGACATCTTTAAAAACATCCTCAAATATTTAAAATCTTTTGAAATTTTTTTAAACTCTTGAAAATTCCTTGAACTTTTAAAAATACCCTGAAATGTTTCAAATCTTTTAAAATCTCATACTAAATTGTTGAAATCAATTCCAAATTCCTTGGAATCTATTAGAATATCCTAAAATATATCAAATCCTTCAAAATCTCATATTAAATTACTGTAATCAATTGAAAATTCCTTGGAATCCTTTAAAATTCGCTCAAATTTTTCAAATCCTTCAAAATCTTTTGAAATACCTAGAACTTGTTTTTAAGATTTGAAAAGTACTTTGGAATTTTTGAAAATAACCCATCTAAAATTGTTTTATTTTTTTGAAATTCCTTCAGATTATAAAGACGAATTGAAAATTCCTTGACATCTTTTAAAACATCCTCATATATTTTAAATCTTTCAAAATATCTTAAAATTTTGTAAAGCTTCAGATGGAAATTTAGAAAGGAGAAAAATGTCAACACGTTAGATATTGAAATGTTTGTAGATTAGTTAAACTATTAAATTAAAGTCTTACGAGAAGTTATTCGAGTTGAAATTTAACTATTTCTAAAACGATTTTTGTATATAATTATAAAATTATATACACACACACACATATATATATATATATTTTTTGTTTTTGAAAATCATACTTTTGAATTTCGAATGTTTTCAATTTATTTATAATTTTCATTATTTATTTATTCAAGATTTTTCTGTTTTCGAAATTTTAATCTGCAGCATTAAGAAGTTTCAAGAGATTTCAAAAGATTTTAAATATATGAGGATGTTCTAAAAGATGTCAAGGAATTTTCAATTTGTTTTTGTAATCTAAAGGAATTTCAAAAAATTAAAACCAGTTTAGAAGGGTTATTTTCAAAAATTCGAAAGTACTTTTCAAATCCTTAAAAAAAGTTCTAGGTATTTCAAAAAATTTGGAAGGTTTTGAAATATTTGAAAGTATTTTAAAACGTTCCAAGGAATTTTCAATTAATTACAGTAATTTAATATGAGATTTTAAAGGATTTGAAATATTTAAGGGTATTTTCAGAATTGCAAGGAATTTTCAAGAAGCATTGCTTACGGGTAATTCGACGCGCTCAGGGATGTCTGCCTCGTGAGTTTGACAAGGGGCGATGAGAATGCCGCGAAAATACACACCCAGCTAACACTGAATGTCACTACCATTTTTTTCTAAAATAAAATATAAATATTATACGTCAAAACCGGCTCCATAAAAAATAGAATATTATTTAGATGAGGAATGTAAAAAAAACAGACAAAAATATTCAACCGTGCATGATCAAATTTCGTAGAAACAGTATGAATTCGTTTTAGTGACCCAGACTGCCAGTTCGAACTGAAGCAGGAATTACACAGCCGCACGCAGTGAATAGAAGAGCCCGTTGCGGATTATTTAACATGCATTCGTACCCTTATTAACCGACTCTTGCCTCCCCACTCGAAACAAGAACAAATAAATTACGTGCACTGTAACATGTTATTGAAATTAACTCATTATCCACCGTAGTTAAATAATTAATTGCGACCATCCGGAACAATTAGCCATTCGCATTAAAAATTCTTTACGGACTTTTTTTTACGGACAAAGGACTTTCAGACCCTCATCTTCATCAGAACAATCACTTTTACCTGGCTTAGCTTACATTAAACCTGAAATAACCGTTTTATCGTATGCCCACCGACATTAATTCCCTGGAAGCCTCCGACGAATACTCTGGTGAAATTTTAGTAAATGAAGTAAATTATAATACCTCTTCTAATGCTAGAAATATTACAAAAGTATGGTCCCTACCCGCGAACAACTTTCGGTTATGAATACATCTTGGTATCGCAAGATCTTTTGACCAAATGGGTGATTTTTGTGTACTACGACGGGCTACCGATCCCAAAATCCGCAACACTTTTAAGGAACTCATACTTAAGCGCTGGGGAACCTAAAAAATTCAACTCACCGATAATGAAACTGAATTCATAAATTCCACCCTACGTGACTTAGCTCGGTAGTACAACATCTACCATGCCACCAACCCACCCTATCATGCCTAATACAATCCAGACGATGACACATTGAAATAAACGAATTAATTAATTAATTAAAGGATTAAATAATTAAATAAAGATTTCAATTTAAACAAATTAATTAATAAGCTTTAGTTTTTGTTCATTTTTTATATTTTTACGAAAGAATTGCCAAAAATAAGGAGATCATTTCAGTTCAAGATAAAATGTTCCATATTTTTTGTAAAAACACATCGTTTTTATTTAATTGTTTATATTTACAGGAAAGAATGTTTTCAATAAAGGTATAGCTTCATTAAAAAAAAAGTTCGATATTGTTGATTAAAAAAAAGTGCTTGATTCATTTTTTACATTTCAAAGGAAGATTATGTAAAATAATTATATCTTTTCATTTTAGGAGAAATTGTTCGATATTTTTGATTAAAATATATGGTTCTTATTTAATTTTTTTACACTTCTACGAAAAACTGGTTTTAAATAAAGATATATTGCAGTTTAAGATAAAATGTTAAATATTTTTTATTAAAATACAGAGCTTTTTTTAATAAAATATATAGTTCTTATTTAATTAATTTAGATTTATTATACAAAAAGTTATCACTTTAAATTTTCTGTTATTCCTTCAAAACCAACAAATACTATCATATTAATTATTACAAAAGTTCTAAATTATTTTGTAGTTTTAAGTTAATAATATTCTAGGTTAAGCAGCTAATAGTATTAATGTAAATTTTGCATTTAAAGAAGTTCAAATTTGTAGGTGTGTGAACTAAGCTCTTGGTTATGATCAATGAAAGTTAGTTCAATGTTTGCATACGTCCTTATAAATGGGGTGTAGAAGCAAACGAAACGTTAGTTTGTGACAGTTATTGTCAACGCGACAACTTAAAAGAATGGGTTATTCTTTAAAGGGATTTTTTACACAATCGTAACAATTCTGTGTGACATATTTTGTTTGGTTAAGAATAATTTTTTCCAAATAAAACCCATCTTGAATCATTTAAATTTAGATTCCATTATTAATCGGGGTGTAACACGAATTAAGCGAGGACCATCCAATGATGACAAATACTGCAAAAAGGAATCGTCTATCTTCTATTTCTCGAAATCCCCATGAAACAGAACGACGATATTGATTTGTCATATTTTATGCTTACCTGTAAGATGTACCACTTATATCTCACATTTGATCCAAACAAAAATAAATAACCATTAATTTCCAATTATTACATAAACAACAATAATATTATTACCATAAAATGAAACAATCAATTACTAAAAATGTTAATATTTTCGAATAAGAATTAAGACCACTTCCCGAACAATCACTCTATCCTCTGAAAACGTTTGTCGATCCCCTAAAATTTCTTGTTTAAAAAATGTCTCTTGCGGATACCGTGTTCGGTTTTTACAACAAGATTTTTTCTCGGGATGAATGTTTTCCAGGCTTTTACATTTTCTTTACCTTCTGGTAAATTAAAGAAATTAAATTTGTTGACGATAATTTGGAGTATAATTTGTAATATATAAAATCGTATGCTACTGACAAAAATATTAATGAAATTACTTTTTCACTAATCTTTCCTTCTATTGTCATATAAACATAGGCTGGAAAGACTCCCAGTGCCATCTGCACCTCACTCTTTACTTGATCGTACTGGTGAACTGACGCTGATGCAGGGGACTGTTAAAAACTATGTTAATAATTTCCATTGAGCATAACCATAGAACATTGGACCAATTCCTTTCATAATTCCGATTTGGTTTTAACACCATTATCCACTTCTCTATCAAAACCACCCCCGCTTTTATAAATTGTGGCTGACATCCTAAACCTGTAGATACCAGCCTATGTGCTAGGTTGACCTATGGCGATGCCTGACTTTAGTGCTAGGGGCTTTAAAAAATTTCCACCAGATTCTGGGTGTAGCAAGAGAAAAGCCGTTCTTTTTTGGAATTTGGATCGTTTTGGTACGCTCTTTTAGTCTGGGATTTACTGTAGCATTCGAACGATGAGTATAAAGATGCTGTTTTTGGGGAGATAGATCTCGATCCACCGGAACTGGGAGTCTTGTCATTGAGGATTTATGTTCACTCCTGACACATGAGGTACATCAGGCGGATACTGCAATAGGGACGGATAACCGTAGTTAAATGGATATCCTGTAGGTAAGAATATTGAATGAGATATCTTTGAGATGGATTCGGATAAGGTGTATTAGGACAAGTTGAGTACTGAATCCTGGCAGCGAATAATATAGACTTCGACGCTGACTTCTCGTAATTCCGGACATTCACGAGCTTCTCCATTTGCTTAGAGTAAGGACTAGGTGACCTTGACCTTGGCCTTCTCCGCATACTTTTGGCGTTTCTCCACGCGCATTGCATTCCCATATGCTCACACGCCTCACAAATGCCCTTCAGATTTCGAGTGTCGATAAAGGTGAACATTTCAGAGGAAAGTCTTCGTATGTATGAATCTCGAGCACAGTCCGATAGTCTTTATCATCATAGCCGTGTTGTTTTCCCTGGCGGTGTATTTTTCTTGCAGAGTCTTTCACTCCACTAAGAAGACTTAAAGTACAGTCATAATGGTCACTTAAGCGGTCCTTTTGTTTCATCCGAAGGTTGACTATGGCCTCGAAATACCAATGGTACTTCTTAATTGGGACATACCGTTTTTTTCAGATGAGTTAAGAGCTCGGTTAATAGATTCAATTGTTGTTCTCGGATACTTTCATGCGCAATTCCCTTTACCTTGCTCAACACTATGATTAATTATTTTACATTACTAACTAGGCGGAATTTATTTATTGAAATTGCCACAATTTCAAGATTTTAAATTAGGTAGTCACGTTTTACCCCCAAGGAAAAACTTCATTTAATACCTGGTTTCATGGTGACCCTCGGGATGATTTAACCCTTGGACTGAGGTGCGAAACTTCAAAAATGTTACGTTCACTTAAAATATCCCCTGTCGTTCCGTTTGCACAAAGGAGGGTTTTCATCTGGTTGTGTAGAGTTCAGACGACCACACAGAAGGATAGCACACATTTACAATGTCGCTTTTCTACAATTCACGGTGCGACACGTGCGAGAAAAAAGCGGACGGAGCGAGGAAACATCCAGCAAGGTAAGAGAACTGGTCGACTAATTTAGTACAAAATTTGGTATGGTTTATTGCTAATATTGTATTGGGCTATGCGTATCTACCGTGGGAATGAAGACCGGACGTGATTTACGTGATTACGAAATGTTGACTGAAAAATGTTAAAGAACATAAAACCACTTTCCAGGCCAGCTAAGGATAATTTTATTCTGAAGATTTTACGTCTTAAAAATGGATATCTTTCTTGTACAATTATCGATAGGTGAAAACTCAATAATTTAAAATCGGCATCCTTGATATTATTAGGATCGAACAAATTTATCATTATTTCGAATCCCTTATTTCCTGATAGGATGAAATAAGGATTGTTATCAATTATCATACAATAAAATAATTTATATATATATATATATATGTGTGTGTGTGTGTGTATATATATATAATTAAGATAAAAACGTTAGGTAAATTTTGAATGTGTTCGATTTCTTTACCAAATTCTGATTAAATTGGGACAGATATTTTATTAATTAATCTATATGAATGGTTTCATTATTGAAGATATTTAATAATAAATTGTCCCTTTTGTAAAATAATTGAGTTAAATTTCTAAAGAGTTTGCTATCAGGGAATCGAACTTACTTGTTCCTAGTTATTAACATTTTTCAGTCGCGTTGAGACACGAAATTATTCGGATGCTAGGAAGGCTAGACTAGTCTCTATGCGGGGAAGGAGGCTGAGACGCGCCTCTGCTCATTAACACTGTACTTGGTTTGGCATGGTCATTATCTTGCGACACTAATGTGTTTGTTTCGTCTCCCTCTCTCTCTTTCCTAAGACCACCAGTCTTATGAATGCTAGTGTATTACCAAGGGAGGTATAAACACGTTGGCCATGGCCATGAAATCTATCAATTGTGTAGGTTGTGGGGACAAGCAATTAAAAATTATATAATGCAAAACCGGACAGTTTTCGTATCATTCTCTGCGTGTTTGTGCACGGTAGGCCGGAAGGGAAAAATAGTTTGACGGAGCTGCCAAATAAAGGTTCTCGATACATATGTTCGTTTTCACTTCAATTAACAGAAAATCGTCGTCCAGAAATTGGATTTGCCCTGTTTGAATTTGTGCTTAAAAAACGTTTATTTTAAATCTAAAGTGCTTATTTTTCATTAAAAATATCATGCTTTTACAATCTATATACACCATGTTATGTCAATTAAATTATATTTTGTGCCTATGAATAGTTGAAAATTGCTGTATTTCATATAATATTTTATTGTGTCACTTACATTAACTGTTAATAAACAGATTTGTTAGAAAAGGGCATGGGGGGGTAAGTATGCAAAAATTGCCCCCGCACGTATCAAGTTCATATTACAACTACAGATGGACATCTGTGTGACTTAACATTTCTCCATTTTTAGGGAAGTGGGGGAGGGGGAAAGTAAAAACGAAAGTCATTTTTCTCGAAAACTACTGAACCGATTTGGCTGATCGAAATATATGTAATAGTCATCCAAAAGACTAGTTAGAAACAAAAAATTTGAAATTTTAAATCAAAATCCTATCAGTAATTTTCGATCGACCTGTAACTTTATAGACTTTCAGGTAATGTTTTGCGCTATACGCAATACTACTAAAAAAAAATGTTTCAAAATTTTTAAAGATTTTTTAACACCTATTTTTCATTTTTAAAATTAAAAAAAAATTCTAACTAGTCTTATGGGTGACTATAAAATATTTCGTTCATCAAAATCGGTTGAGTAGTTTTCGAGAATAATGACTTTTTATTTTACTTTCCCCCTCCATAACTCCACTAAAAACATAATTTTTGAGTTATCCTTTGGAGGAATGTTATTGGAAACATATTTTTTTTATTTTATCATTACATATTTCATTACAGTTAGTATACATTTTCCTTTTTGAATGTATTTTATATATTTAAAACTTATTTGAACTAAATACTGGTTATTTTGTAGTATCAATGTACGTGCATGTACGTCTTGTACTGCAAACATCGGCCTCGTACGTCAAAGCCGTAGTTTGCTGAGTCGTAAAAGAATATAAAATTTCAACTGCCCACCCTCACAGTACTCGCCGTAACAATGATACTTTGAAAGGTCCCCTTCCAACTCCTGAGCATATCATGTATTTTGTGAATGACTCCTAACGGGTTTTTAAAGAGGTTTATTTTCATGGTCTGATACTTAAATTTTTTTTAATACTTTGAGTGTTATGATTTCTAAAAACAGAAGCTATACTTTAAACCTTACCCTGTATAATTATAGCTTTAAAAAACAAATTTTACTTATTATTTACCAAGAATTATTATAATTATTTTGAAAATGATCAAAGTAATTTCACATTCTTAGGTCAGTTCGGGGGTTCAGACTTATTCAGAAATAGTTTAATTAAATAATCACAGGCATTACTGTCACTCAAAATGATGATTTGTCGCCGGCGAGTTATGCGGATTATGTTTTTACGCAACTTATTGTACGTGGTGGTAGGTGCGGTATCTGGTGCTAACGTAACAGCGTCTGGGGTAAACTGTGAAAACGGAAGGTACCGAAAATGGTGTACTCCGTAATAAGATGGAGGGTCATCCACTAGGAGATGCAGGTGTAGGTAGCCGTTATAGTTCAGAAGATACTAGCCGCACCTTGGCGTTAGGAAAACTCGATTTCGTAATCGACAGTGGAAGGGGGCTCTCTAGGCATGAGGGGGTTGTCCAAGGCAACTGGGGGTAATATTCATCGATCGCGATCCCTAGTAGAACAGTTAGCTCGGGGGAGAGTTAATGTCTGATCGTTCGCTTCGGGTACTCATTTGCGGGGGGTATTCCGAAATTTTCAATGTAAATGTTCGTTGGTATCCGTCTTACAGAACTATCCAACCTTGTAGTAGAGGTCAACCCCTGAAGGGAGAGGAACCACGAAGTATTGCCGGGATTGGGTATAAAACGAAGATCGGTTGGGATGCTGCTATGAAGGTGACATGCAAACTTTGGAAGGTGGGTGTCCAAGAATATGGTAGGCGAGGTAAGGTAAAAAAACTTGCGTTTACTTCAGAAGCTTTGAGCAAATATTATTTGCCAAATATTATTCATAGCTATCAATATTATTTATAACCATGAATATAATTTAGCAGACATCAATACTTTAAACAAAGATTCTGCTTTTTTATTATAAATATGTTCTATCTATACCAAGAAGTGAAGAAAAGATTTTTTTTCATTTCTTAATATAGGTGTTTCTTTAATTTAAATAAACTTTCATTAATTAAAATCAAATTTATTTACTTCAAATTTTTGAAGCTAAACTTCTTATGGCGCACTAAGAGCAAAAATACTTTCAGATGGAGAGCAAAATGGATCTTGAGATTGGTAGTGTAAGATGACATGTCACACTCACTTCCTCTATCTGGTTCAAGCAGGCAGCAATCTTGAAAAAAGGAGTTCAATGAAATTAATCCAATTCGTGGAATTCACGGAGATCATGGAAGTCACGAAACGCATGGGAAATTCAACTTAAAGATTCTTTCGAAGTTTCATTTCTACCATGCCTATAATGTTTTCTCTATACTTTGTTCACGATTGTAGGAAATTTGCTATATAAAATCATTACATGATCTCATATAGTACACAAAAATATCGGATCTGCACAAATAAACTGCAGATATCAAAGAATTGTGAATTCCCTTAATATCATTATAGTAAAGAAAAATTTTTAATTGTCATTAGGGCCGACAATATTAGTTTTTGTTCTGTTCCTTATTGACAAGTCGGCGAATTAGTCCAGGGCGAAACATAAAAAATGCAATTTCTATTTTATGTACATTTTTTTCAAATTAATTGCAGACCAAAAATAAATACAATCGTTTTTTATGCCAATTAAAAAATCTTATTTTCAATTACGATACTTGGGTAAATAAAATCAATTGAAATTTGATTGAAATCCCTTGATACCTTTGGAAATTATTAGATCCAATTATTTAAAAATTTTTAAACCCATTAAAATCTTTGAACTGCAATAAAAATGGAGAAATCCTTTGAAATCCTTTTCCCTTTTTTAATTTAGGATGGTTTTAATCGAGAAAAAACTTCCGGGTCTTTGCCCGTTTCGCAGAAATTTTTCATGGTTCACCTGATTGTTGAAGTAACTAAATTTGCCTCCATTCCACTCAATAAAAATGTTAAAAAGAAGAAGTTAGCTTATTCCAATTCAGAAAAATAATAATCAAAACTTTCTCACTTCCAATTCGATTAAAAATGTTGATAAAAAAAGAATCTAACAGTTTAAAAAACTTGAAAACCAACATTTCCTCCCTTCCAACCAAATTTCGAAAAATAAAAAAAGAACCTTTTCTAATTCATAAACCAACAACGTCAATTTAAGATTTTTACCGCGCGCCGGTACGGCGATGCGTTTATCCAATGTACCCACAAGCATTGTTCTCCTTGGGTCCTATCTAGACGCAAAGGCAAACGTATCCACGCATTTGCGTTTGCATTTGAGCATGAATAGGCCTTATGAGCGCTCAGTGACTAGCAGGATGCGCGTGTCTCATCTCACCCATAAGCCTGGCTCATTCCGCTCCAAATTACAATTTTTATTAAAACTTAAATATGAGCGGTTTTTATTCAATAAATTTTTATAAATGAATTAATACATTAAATTTCGATGAAAAAAATACGAAAAAGCTTAGTTTGAAAATATTATATTATTTTAAAACATTTCTTTCCGTTTTCAAATACCACAAAATAACAAGATTCAAGCGTTAAAATTTTGTTCGTTTTGATTTTTTATCTTTTTATTTTTTAATTTTGAGATACTTAATATCATATTTCCCCGTATGTTCATCTCGCCCCGGTCTCCCCTGAACCTACTTTTTTTGCTGCTTATAAACTGTTTATATATAGGTAATCAATGAATTTTCAAAGTTTACAATTTGCTCAAAAACTGATTTTTTGCCCAAAATATGTAAGGTGGTTAATTCCATGTCAAGTGACAATAAGAATTTTCGTGTTGTAATGGGATTTGGCTGTAACTCAGTATATTCAGTTCGTTCACAGTGAAGAGCCCCCCCCCCCCCCAAGAAAACATTTTCGAAATATTGAAAAAACAATGTGGACACATGGGACTCGAAATATCGCATAAAAAATAAATATTCAGCATGGCGTATCCATTATGGCAAATAAATCTTTTTAAAATTATCCGAGTTGTATAAAACTCACGCTTTTTAAAGTTTTTTTGAGTCCGAAAATTCAAATATTACATACAGAATTACAAATAAAAATGACGGATTCAAAATGGCAACCAGGATTTTTTAAAATGATTTTTAATGCAATATTTAAACGCTTTGACTGAAAAAATCTGAAAAAATATGTGTTCATATCAATCACATAATTTATAAAAATTTTGCTAGCAATTTTGAATCCGTCATTTTGAATTCCTATACAGTATTTTTTGACTAATTTTTTGAATCTACTAAGAATAAATCCCATTCCAATACGAAAATTCTTGCTATCAATTGACTTGGAATCCACAGATAAAGAAGATTTAGTTAGAACTAAATTGCAAGCGCTAGATTGACCTTGAGCTACCTCCAAATATTTTTTTTTGCTGAACCAAATAAGAGATAATTTTCTTACTGAAAGAGAAAATTGTTAGAAAAGCGAAATTAAATTTAAAAATAGAGTATGCTAAAAAAACACCCAAATACAAATATTTTTGTAATAATACCATTACGCCAAAAATTACTGTACAACGATATCGTACACTATCATAATTTAGTGATAGTGAAATTAATATCAAGCTTTAAAAATGTTAAATGATTGTATCGTGTAAGATTAAAAAAAAACCAACCTTTGAGTCTCCTCCTTAAGTCCCATCGTTCCAAGTAACGATTCTGTGACGATCTTATCAACCTGTGTGGATTCTAGTGTAGCATTCTTTACTAGATACTTGGCTGGAGTTCCAGACTGCGCTGTAGATCCCATTACTACTTTGACTTTGAGATCCTGCTTTTTCCAACTCTCACCAACATGCTCTTGGAGAATTGATCCATCCAATACAAGCCACTCGTGTCGCTTTTTTGAAGTCACCGCCTCCTTTGGTTCCGGAAGCTCTACGTTTTCACCTTGCCAGCTAACAGGCACCGCGTCCATTAACTCTTCGGCGCTTTTACTCCTTAAACAAGCCGAGTCACTACAGCGTGTCAAATTCAGAAATAAATCATTCATTTGCTCTGATTTACTAAGCTCATCGCCAGGAAAAATAGCGCTACCACTGGAAATCCAAGCTCTAGCGAAGAGGTCATTTGCTTTTCGAGCACCAATTAGAGTCGTAACGAGAGTACCGCCAGCTCGATGTCCCCAAATCGTTACATTGCTTTTATCACCACCGAAATGATGAATGTTATTCTGAATCCACTTTAAAGCGACAATAATGTCGGAAAGCCCGTAGTTCCCAGAGGTCGGTGGATGCGTCGTTCTCGATAGAGGCTCCACAGCAAGAAATCCAAAGACACCCATTCTGAAAAACATTTTTTTTTTAGCCAAATAATAGCTTAATTTCAGAGACTGAATCAGGTGGGTGAATCTGGAAGTACCACTTTGCCCCAAAAACGTGTACCCCATGCCATAATTAAGGGCTTATATAGGGCTCATTTAATAACCGGAAGCCAAATAGTTGGGTCGGCCGTTTAAAAAAATGCACAGTTCTACTAGCTTTACGCAAAGCTAGCAGTGCCATGTTAGAAATATTTGCTATAATCATTTTTTTCTTTCACAGGAATTGAGGGCTCATTAAGGGCTCTTTCATGACCTTCGGTACAATTTTTCCAACTCGGCCTCTCTCACATAAGAAGTATCATAAATAATAAATAGGCACTAATCATTAAAGTGAGTTTGAAATATTTTCCTGTCCGAGAACATGAAAAACATTTCCAAATACCACCCCTAACACTCCAAAACCACCCCGTAAAGGAATGCGACAGGAAACTGAGAATAAAGTATAGTCTCAAACCGTGTCCAACCATTGTATGCCCTATGCCGGAAGTAAGGACTCATTTAGCACTCATTTAATACCCAAAAACTGTGATAGGGGTTGGTTTTTCAAAATTGCCCCAGAAATCATGGAAGAGCCCTAAATGAGCCCTCTATTCATGTGATTATTAAATTATCCCTTATTTCTGGCATAGAACTTACACAGTTTGGGCACAATACTCAGTTCAATCATTCTTTTCTGGGGTGATTTATGTGTTAGGGGTCGTTTTTAGACAATTTTTTTATGTTTTCGGACAACTAAAAAATATTCCAAACTGGTGCAATACTTTAGCTTGCAGTTTATCAATAATTTTGGGTAAGAAAGGGTTTTTCAATGTTAAGGGATGGTGTTCGAAAATTGAAAATAAATTTGAAAAAATTGAAATTGGTTTTGAAATTGAGCCCTTAATTTCTGTGATAGAAAAAAAGTTGATATAATAAATATTTATACCATGATACGGCGAACTTTACGTAAAGCTGGAAGTACCATACGTTTAAAAAAGATGCAGCAGCGAAAATGTAGCTTTTGGTTATTAAATGAACCCTTCATTCTAGCAAAGGGCATACAATATTTGGGCACGGTCCTAGAAAATCAAAAACTGCTAATATACATCATTCTCATTTTAATGAAGCATTCCTATATGAGGTGGTTCTCGAGTATTAGGGGTGGTTTTTAGAAAAACATTTCATATTTTCAGTCGGCTAGAAAATATTTCAAAATGATGCATCGGTTCACATGACGTTGATGCATATATGAACTTAAAATTTTGCGTTCTTTCGATTAGCGGTGTCAAAAATAGGGATTTCCATTTGATAAATATAAGTTGACCTTCAAATAAACTTGAAGGTCAACGCCAAGGTCAGCTTCAAGGTCACCATTCAGATCCTCGCCCAAAACCCTGAAACTTTTGCCTGAAACATTTATCTGAAAAACGCATATTTTATCTGTAAGGGGGAGGGGGGATCCAATACTTTTTAAATATATATAATTAAAAATTTGTCATAAGGACAACCGCAGGATTTTGCCGGGAGCGGGTGCTAGTCTGAAAAATTGCACGCGCTTCCAGCGAAATCGCGGTAAAATTTCAGCCATAACCACGTCTCACAACCGTGAGATAGGTGCTTACAGTCTGTAAAGGAATCAATACGACGATCCAGCATAGCCTCGTGCACCCTAAGAACACGGAGTGACCCAAGGACAACCGCCTTCTGCATTTTCCCCGCAAGTGTTCTAGCATATTGTTGACACGCAGGGATGCTTTTTAGGCTATTAGCAAGTGAAAGCTTGGCACCTCCAAGAGCGCCGATAATAAGGATGATCAGCTTAACAGAATATTCCGGGTACAATCGTTGCAACTCCCTTATAAGGTCTCGATACCTCTCTTTCTTTTCATTCTCCTTGGCTATGATGTTTTTGTCAGCTAGTGCCGAAAATTCGACAACGAACATGGTTCGTTTCTCGAAGTCAAGAAGAACCATGTCAGGCCTCTAGTGAGCAACAGAAACAATTGTCGAGAATATAAAGTTCCAGTATATGCGGCACACTTCCCATTCTCGACAATTGACTTAATTTCCCTAGGAGGAGTGATATTAAAGTGAATGCCGTAGGAGTGACAGAGATGGTAATAAAGCACTCTTAGTGCCGCATTGTGCCTTTGAATGTAGGTCGTTCCCGCGTGTGTTGGACAACTAGATAGTATGTGAGCTAAATGCTCGGAGTGTGCATGGCACGCCCTGCAGCTATCATCAGGAATGTTTTGGCTCAAAATGTGGCGACGGTATGTTAAGGTAGAAATTGCACAGTCTTGGCATGCAAAAATGAAACCCTCTGTACCAGACTTCAATCCGGGCGATTTAAGGAAAGCAAACGTTAGCTCACAAGACATTGACTGATCCTTCACATTTCTGTGGAAGATACCGTGCATCCTCTTATCAAGGAGCTGTTCGCGAAAGTTTTTCTCTTGTGCATTCTTAATCTGGGCATTCAGGAGTGAGTATTCGAGATAGATTAGATTTGATGCATTTTGCTCACCCCTAATACTGAAGTCAAGTCCGACTGTTTCAGCAGCCTCCTCCGCTGCTTTG
>NC_046661.1:13151056-13164453 GCF_010883055.1 Belonocnema kinseyi | reverse complement strand
CCGCGACCCCCTTGACGGCGTGAGATGTACAGTCGCGGAACGGAAGACTTAAGATGCATACTTTTGTTCATGTGCATAACCTTTCTTGTCCCGATATCAAGATATCTGAGCTCGTTCTTCGTCCATGGGACTACTCCAAATGAATAGAGTAGTACCGGGACGGCAAGCGTGTTCGTTGCAGATACTTTGTTCCTCGCCGACAGTTCGGGAGACCAAATCTGTCGGATGAGACGTTTATATCTGCTTCGGAGAGTATTCTTTATAGATGTCACATCCTGAATGCGGCTCTGTGGCACGCCCAGGTATGTATAAGTCTCTCCAGCGCAAAGATGTCGTATGGCGCTTCTATCAACGAGCTCAGGATCTTCAGGGATGCAGCACAGAAAACATAAATAATTATTAATCAGCTATGCAGACATTGCTGCCATCGTGCTTTTGGTATTAAAAAACAACGTCTTAACTTATACTTACAAAAAAACTCGTGATTGAAGTCTCTCCAACAGTGAAATGCTAAATCTTGTACTATTGAAAGCTTATTATTATTAAACCCTTAATAATGGCATGAAGCATACGCTGTCCACACTAAGTGGTACTTCCAGGTTTACCCACCTGATTGAGTTGCTTTTTTTATTTCAAATGTTCAATCTAACCTACAAAAATAACCAGGTTTAAAGTATACATAGTTAGTTCTTTAATCTGCCGTCCCTAGCAGTTGTTTTTTATTATGCGGAGGGTATCTTACTTTTCTTATCACTTAAAAAACGTTTAAAGGCTCGAATGTGTACTTCGTGTTTTTATGTTGAAAAAAGTATCAAAAAGTATCCTAAAAAGTAGAAAAATATTTGAAATGTAGCTGCGGTGGCGCAATTGGCAGCGCCACTCAGATCTAATGAGAAGGTTGTTGGTTCAAACCCAGCCCGAAGTGAATTTTTTAGAACTTATTTTTCCCACGTTTTCAATTAATTTCGCGTAATAAACATTGATTATGATATAGTAGTTCTTCTACTTATCAACCGTACAATACAGAGACCTCTGTCATACAAACATCAAAAAACCACTGGTATCAGGCCTCTAAAATAATAATCTATCTAATTAACCAGTCAAATCAAAACTCTGTTTCTATATCTCTGTTTCAAACTTGAAGTTAAACATTTTGTTTTATAAATAAGGAAACTAAAAAATAATGTATTTAAAAGAAAAATATCTTTCAATTTGTGTCCAACATGGGAATGCTGATAATATAGAAATATTGAAAGAGGCATTAAATAATATCTTCAACGCAAACAGTTTTTTTTGCTAAACTTTATGCGCTCGAAGATATGAGGAATGTACAATTTTCAGCCGATTCATGGAATGTTCGAGCATCTCTTAAAACAGTATCAAATCAGAGTTTCACTTTCTGTCTGACTATTCTAGCCATTTCACGAACCGACAAAGGTTCTACGCAGCACATAATTTAATTAAGTTCAATTAGTATAATTTTTAATAGTTCAATGAATATAATATTTTAAGAATAGCAATTACAGTCTAAAAACTGTTTTATTCATATTATAAATACATAGTCCATTAAGCATGGACGAAGATTTAAATAAAATATTTGATAACTAGGGATGTGAACTTTATGCATTCGAGAATGCCGAGATATGCGCCAAAATTCGAGTCTTTTATGCGGTGAAAATTCTGAAATTATGCACGCATTATGCGTTCAAAAATACAGGTCTATACATTATTATGTATTATCGGTCACATTATACAACGCAACTTTAACATTTGCAGGAGAAAGTCTATTTCATTTTGGAGTAAGGATGTCACTATAGGCACTGAAGCCCCTCTCAGAGTCAACATTAGAGACCGCAACATGGAATACTTGCATATAATGCATCACAAAGTCAGGATGATTAACTTTCATTCACAACAAGGCGTTAACCACAAGATCAAATTCAACTTCCTCAACATTCCTTGTTTTCTTCGTTCTCGCAGTCTTGATATTCTCTTTTACAATATCTACCAAAACAGAATGTAGAACAGAGTAGTTTGGGAACGGGATTGTCTAAAAGGAATAGCTCCTTTTTGGATTTAGAGACACTTTCAGAAGAGCATGACATCATTTTGCAGGGGTCAAAATAAAGATCTACCTGATTCGAAAAAGTCTTTGACAGTATCTTCATTCATGAAGCTTTTTACAAGTTTATTACATGCAGTTGCCACTGACTGGATTCTTTTTAGTAAACGTTTCTGCTGTTCATCAGATACAGCATCAAGACTAGCTTTAGTTTCGGCAAAGAGTACACTCTTGACATCTTTTGCATTCTTTACAATAAAGAGAACTTTACGCACTTCTCTCACCTTTTAGTACAATACGTGTGACGTAGGGTACTTAGATACCTCAATTTTAACTAGCAGATCTGATGCAGAAGTACTACGTACTCTGACAAATACATAACTGATTTTCTCCAACTTCCCCATCTTGTCATAACAGGTATAGGGAAAAGTTGAGCAATTTTAGCTTTTGCAAAAGAGTACTTATTCTTCAAAAAATGCATGTACTTGTGTTTTATTTTCCGGGTGTTTTTGAACAATTTCAAGGTATTCGCTACACATTCATTCATCCTGTAAAGTTTGTCCGAGAAAATTTTAATGGCCTTTTCTAGTTTATGTGCCCAGCATTGAATACGGATTAGTTTTGGATTCCTTAGAAGATCTCGAAGAAGGCTGTTTCTACATACTGATTTAGAGTCTGAAAAAACTTTTACAATTTATTTAGATTTTTAATTAATTTTTTAATTCAATTTATTCGAATTTTAATTCATTTAATTGACTCAAAAATTTAATTTTTCAGAATCTCTGATTTATATATTTTAATTCGATTACAAAAAATTGGAATTTTCGATTTTTCAATCAAAAACTTGGTAAATCAGGGCTACCTCTAAAATAAAATTTGATAAGTTTCACAATACATTAAATAGCAATGCACACCTGCAAGATCGCTTTAGAGCAATGATCTGCATTAACATTACTAAGAATCTTCACAGTTGCGACAAATAATGAAGGCTCTGGATCTCCATTGCTAAGAAGAATTTTAAAAAGTGTGAGAAAAATGACCTCTCCATTCTTGTTATTGGTCTGATCACACATGACAACGACCTTCTTTCCTTTCAATTTACTTTTCAGAGATTCATCATAATCTGCTTTTAACAGTAGAGCATGTGTGTCCCGTAAATACTGAGCATTAGGCAAATCAGCATCACCTGAAAAATTGACAAAGTTCTCTGTGAAAAGTCCCAAGAAAATATAGATTGCATATTGACATTATGAAAAATAAATTTAATTAATTAATTGAATTCAATTTTTACAATATATGTAATGTAAATTTTTATTGGATATTTTACAGTATCTAGAAGATTGGAGGTTAGGTGACTTCCATACGCTTTTAAAACATCTAATGCTTTTCGTGAATCGAAATGTATCAATGAATACATTTATTTTCGTTTGAAATTGATAAAAATTCTCACCAGGTACATATTCACGCAGCCAAACACGAAAACTGAAGCCATCCAACTTCATCAGAGGAATATTTGCTGTCAGGAAAGCATTCACAGTTGATCTGATGAAAGTCTCCTTTTCATCCTTAACTTTTTTTAGCAGCATTCAAGTTTTCCAAAATAGAGGCTTGACGTTTTAAGTACATTCCTTCATGCTTATAATCGTCAGCACGAGTTGCCAAACACACTGACTTATGACCCGTCATTATAGTAATAACAAATAATTGTACTGCATGCCACTTTTCAAATGAAACTTAATCTCTAACGATTACAAGTTGCCACCCGGCACGCATTTATTTTCTTCTGGTGAGCAGAAAGGATTAAGGATAAAATGCATATCTACAAGTGTACAACTCATATTGCACAAACTCTGGCCTCCTGCCACCGTGACTCAGTGCCGTCAATCCTTCTAGGGGTGCGTTCCAGGGGACCACCCGGGTGTACTCTGAGCCGTTCCACGACGCTAAGTGAGTATTGGGTTTCACTCGGGTGAACCGTTCAGTGACCACCCGGGTATTTGAGTGGGTTAATTAGATAACCTAGAGTTGTGGAACGTCCTCGAGTGCACCAATGACAGCACTGCCCCAACGCAAGCATAGAAAAGGATAAAGCGCCAACAATCAAACATTGACAGGATGGCATTCATTCCGTCTACACCAGTCTAAACCTCAAGCTGGGAAAAACCGAAAATTTTGACACTGCTCTCGAAATAATTGATTCGCGTGCTTACAATGGCGATTTATGCGCAAAAATCGAAAAATTAGCAATTTATGCACCGAAATAGACGACCTTATGCACATAATTGAAAAATTCAAATTATGCGGCATTCGGCTTCTGATTATGCGAAATTATGCGACCTTAAAATTGGGTCTTATGGTCCCAAAATATGATAATTGATTGATGTTTAATCATTCCTAGCACTTTTGGAAAATTATGCCATTATGCGCTTGCATAAATTCACATCCCTATTGATAACACATTTTAGTATAAATAATTCAATTCCATTCAATTCAGCCAAGAAAACAATATCCGTTGACATGTTTAGGTTGATCGCTAATATAACGATTTTTTAAATGTAAGAAATGTTTAAAGCGTTAAATACCATTTTTGGCAATAATTATGAAGAATAAATTTTAAAAAGAGTTCAAGTTTTATAATACTATATGCTTGATTGAATGTTAGTTGTTTCATGAAATTCCTAGAATACTTTGACAGATAGTGAAACTCCGATCTATTAAACTGCCTGAGGACGCTTGCACAGTTCATGAAATGGCTCAAAATTCTAGAAAGAAAATGCAACTATCAAGTATTACAGAATCCGCTTGGAGTACTTTAGTAGGACTTTATCCGGGATCACAATGCACTTAACAAAATCTTTCGAAATAAACAGGCCTACAGGACTTCTAAAAGGACTAACAACAATCCAAATCGGTTTTATCGATCACAGATAAATTGTAGAAGACGATTACCTATGATTTGGTCATTTAAAATTTTTAATTGACAAAAAGTGTCTCGTGATGCAAAGTAGAAGCGAAACTTCAAAAGAATGTTAAAGTAAAATGAATTGATGGAATTTAAGGAATTCACGGTATTAGAGGAATTCAAGAAATCCACGACATGAAATTTAAGAAACTTCAACGGGCACGTAGACCAAATCGTTCTCTTAGGCAAATAAAATCCATGCTTTTTTAATTGCAAAAAAAAATATTTTTAGCCGTTGCCAATTTTTACTTCTTCGATTATGTTCAGGAAATTATAAGTCGATTTATTTAAGCTTTTATATGCTTGATCACTTATCAGTGAAAATTGCATTTATCGCATTTTTATATTATTATTATTATTTATTTATTAAGTCCCTGGGGCTAAGCAGCCCTCTCAGGAAGAAATTTTACATATGTTAACAGTAAAATATAACAACTCTGATCAAATGACAAATATGACGTAGGTGAGAGAAAAAAAAGCAAAAGTTAAAGTTAATTACAGATGGCTAAAGATGATGTAACATATTATTAAATGACTATCGGTAAAATATGCTAATATACGCTAGCGGTTGGCATAACAGATATATTATGTGCGTTATGTCTAAAAAAAAAGAAATCCGTATCTTGAAAAGTCGAGCTAGCCTGATCTGCTATAAGGGGTGTACCAGAGTTAACGGCGTTACACGGTGGTAGGTTTGTAAATGTTTTTAATCAATCATTTGATGGAAACGTATTAGCTGACACATCATTCTTATTTGGAATTAGATGTAAGCGTCTAAGTAGGTACCAAATATTTTCATATTTATTCTTGGGCGACGCTTATTATTACGCTCCTTCATTAGGTTTCGAATTTCTAATGTGATACAAGGAGCTGAGTCTTTATGCTTATGTGGAACGTGTAAAGGCGCAAACTGATCGAATGATGCAACTAAGTACGAACACAAAAGGTTTAATTTACTATTAATGTAATTAATTCTTAGTATTTTTTCGAATTCATAGGACATTAAGTGCTCCTGGAACTCACACTCATCTACAAATGCAAGATTTCTTATTTGAGTTTGATTACGGTTTGTGGATTGAGTAAAAATATATTTGAATTGAATATTTATGAGGTTATGATTAGATAAAAATGGAATAGGATGTTGGCTACAAGAATACAGCTTATCAAGATCATCTACTATCATAAAGTCTATTCGGGAACTGGAATGATCAGTGTGATGGTCCATTTATAGGCACAATAGACAACCCAGCGGAATGTATCATAGTTGTTAAATATTTAGTATGGTTACAAATCAAATCTGAATTAGTATTATAATCCCCTGTGAGAAAAATCTTGTTTACGTTAGGTACGTGAGTAAAAATTTCCGATTCAAGTTCAGTGCTAAAATAGGCATTTGGAGGTTTATTAATAAACCCAATCAAAAACTTTTCCTTCGCAAAAACAAAAAATTCTATTGTAGCCTGAAAAAAAAATTCGGACCAAAATAAAAAAGAGGAAAGAAGAATGAGAAGGCAGCCAACCACATCCCCTTCCTTCTCTTTTTCTTTCTTTCGTCTTTTTTATATTTATTATCATCCAATTACAATAAAATGACATTAAAAATGCAAATTAAAAATAAATAAAATTGCATTACCAACGTTTCGGTACTCGTGCAGTACCCTTATCAAGGAAAGAAAAATTTAAATGGTAGAATTGACAACACCCACGTACAGGTGCTCTCTTTTTGATTCCTGAGAATCGAATGAGGGTCAGTAGGGTCTTTTATATAATATTATGTTTTTTAATCAGATAAGAGTTAAGCATGGTCCTGAGGTGTTCAGAAAGGTTAAATTATGGTGTGACATCAATCAAAAATTAAGAGGAAGTATTCTTCAAAAAAGGTTTTTGATTGAATGCAGAAGAAATTATGTTTTACCTAAAAAAAATTTGTTCCTGGACAACAAATTTCGAGATTTTTCTTTTCAAAGTAATTTCTGTAATTGAAAATTTTAACACACTTTAAACAATTTTAAATTCTTACTGCTAAATTTATTTATCAAATATGTTTCAAATCATGTACATTTTTTTAGAGATAAAAATTTCAGGAATTAGAAGTGAATTAGAAGGTTTTTTACAACCAGATGAAATTATCGATCTTTTAAAGCATCAGATTCTCCTCAACCAAAGATTTTTAAGCAGTGAATTTAAACATGATAACAAGCTTTCGAAGTTGATTCATCAGTAAACTAATGTTCAAGAGCAAAATTTAAATTTACATAGGATTTTTGAAGGAGGTAAACATCCTTGATTTGTGAATTTAGGTCACTATTACCTGCTTGTCCGTCGTTGACTCGTGGGTTCGCTCAAGTGTTTTAAAATGTAACCTTAATTATTGGGAGCCTCTTTTCTTTTTTTTTTTTGAGGTTTTTCCCAATGAAAAAATTATATTTTTCTGGAATTATTTCAAGCCGTCTCACTTTTACTCATCGAACTACAATTTTTTTATGTGCAAAAATCGTATATAAGGTATTGCCTGAGGATAACCGACAGATTAGGTCGAAACGTCGCGAGGTGTAGAAGAATTTTTATATTTTGATTAAATTATTGACTTGGATTTCCTTGTCTTTTTATTTTAAACATGATCGTAAGACCGAAGAAAAACTGAACTAATGTTCATATTTAAGTTGACTATTTGGATCGATCGGAGAAAGACATTTTGCTTCTTAATGAGAAGTTTTTTTTAAATTTTGATTTGTGAATGTGACAGATATTCAAATTCCTGATTCAGTTACAGATATTATCAGATTAGGTCAAGGTTTTAGTAACCGTGTGATAAAAAGTAGGGCAAAACAAATGATGGAAATAGTCAAAGATGTTGAATCAAATATAGACAAAATTCCTATTTTGGATCAGCAGGATTTCCAAAACAAGGTCTTACACTTGTCAAAGAGCTTTGTTGAGAAAAATAGTTTGCATATCAGTAATATTGAGCGTAAAATTTCTAAAGGTTTCATGATGACGAAAGAGTTTCTTAAAAACAACCTTGATATGGTTTGCATGAATGCTGATAAAGGCAGTATTACTGTTTGCATGAAAAAATCGAATTATATCAGGGATATGGAGAATTTGCTTTCTGATAATGATAATTTTGAATTATTACATGAAAATCCGTTAAAAAAATTAAAAAGAGACTTTTAAGATCTTGACAATTGGAGAAAGAAAGGAGTTCTGGGAAAGGATACAAGATGGACTGACATTAACACTGAAGACACAGTTCCTGCAAGATGTTGTGGGTTGAGAAAGATTCACAAAGATGGCTATCCCTTAAGAATAGTTATTTCAACTATTAATACTCCCACCAAATTTTTAGAACAAAATTTTAATTTTATTCTCAAGGACTCTATCACAACTTCTAAATATAATGTCAAAAATAGCTGGGAATTTCAAAAAATATCATTCAAAAAAAGGTTCCGGATGAACATGTAATGATTTCTTTAGATGTTATTGCAATGTTTCCGAGTATACCCCTTGAATTAGTTAAAAAGGCAATTTTAAATAGATGGACTAATATAAAAACCCGTACTCGCTTATGTCAAAAAGATTTTATTAAAGGGATAGTTTTTATTATGGAGTCAACTTATTTTAAATTTAATGGATCTTTCTATAGACAGAAGTCTGGTACTACCATAGGTTCAGTCATTTCTCCAATTTTGGCAGAACTAGTGATGGAAGATTTGGAGGTTTTTATTTTTGGGAAATTAGATTTTGTTTTGCCTTTTTGTTTTCGGTTTGTCGACGATACCTTATTATGTGTTCCTCTAGAAAAGTTGCAGATGGTCAATGATACTTTTAACAGTTTTCATCCAAAACTCCAATTTACTCATGAAATAGAACAGAATAATAGAATCAGTTTTTTGGACATAGAAGTAATTAAGGGTTGGGGTGGTAATATTATTACCAATTGGTATAGAAAAAATACATATTTAGGTAGAATTTTAAATTTCCTTTCTGCTCATCATTTTCAAAAAAAATTGCAATAATCAAAAACTTAGTTGACAGAGCTCTAGGTTTGTCCCATTTTTCATTTCACACAACAAATTTGAATATTGTTAGGAAAATCCTTTTTCTGAATCATTATCCACAAAAGTGAATTGAGAAACATATTGCAATTAGAGTTCAACAAATCAAAAACAAAGAAAGTAATAATTTGCTAGCAGATAATAAGAAACAGCTAAAGGAATATGGTTCGCTTAATACCTTTGTACTTCCATTTTTTGGTAAAATTTCTAAAACTATTGAACTTATGCTAAAAAAAATTTTAATTCATACTATTTCCATATACCATTTAAAATGGATATAGTGATAAATTTTTGCAAAGATCCTCTGGATAATTTAGAAAAGGGTAGTGTTGTTTATAAGATCACTTGCAGGATCTGTAAGATGAATTACGTGGGACAAACTGGCAGACTTGTTAATACTAGGATAGAGGAGCACGAAAGTGATGTTCGTTCAGGACGCTGTTATAAAAGTGTTCTTGCCAGAAATACAAAGGAATTTGTTGATGTTGACCATGAGTTTGACTGGGATAATGTTCAAATTTTGCATAGTGAAAGTAATGAGAGAAAGAGGGAATTTATGGAAATGCTTTATATTAAAAAACAAAAAAATTTATCTATTAATTTAAAAACCGATTTGGATAAGTTGAACAAAAGTTATGCTAATATGATTAGTTACATTTGAAGAGGCTGTTTCATGGATTCTGTTCTTTTTTACTTTCTCTATTTCTGATGTAATTGTGACAGATATGTATATTGTAATTTTATTTATTTTAAATGTTATTTTACTGTAATTGGATGATAATAAAAATAAAAAAGACCAAAGAAAGAAAAGAGAAGGAAGGGGATGTGGTTGGCTGTATTCTTATTTTCCTTTCCTCTTTTTTATATATATATTATATATATTTTTGTTTGCATCAATTTGATTATTGGACGTTAAATAGGATTTTTAATTTGGATTTTAATCTAATTTAAATTTGTTACATTTTGACCGAGCTGACACCCAATAAAACCCCTCTAAGGCTGTCGTGCACGCAGATGCAAACACCACCCCTTCTCCAATCCTCTCTGTCTCTACGGAAGAGCACATAATCGTTAAGTGCGACTACCCTTGATTGATGATTCGAGTTCAGCCAAGTCTCTGACACTGCGATAATATGATATGCACAAGAGGTGCAAAAATGTCGAAATGCATGAACGTGAGCCAAGAGAGACTGGGCAATTACATGACAAATACTTAAAGAATCCATAATGAACTGAGAGTAAACTTAGTTCCATAACGAGAATAAGCAAAAGTATATCCAACAATAACCCAGCACTGAAAGTACATACTATTGATAACAAAGAAAATTGCCAGTACCTAACTCAGTCCAACCTTTATACTAACAATTCTAAACATTAGGGGATAATAAGACTTAAAATTGCTTCTACTCTGAATGAACACTGTAAAGATAGTGATGACAAAAGCCTTTAAATATATAGTTTGAAAGAAGTTACTGATTGTACGTATAACTTGCTTCAAATTAGATGTACGAAGGCGACGAAAAATGCTAAAGAGAAATATTGACGTATTGTTAATTACATTAGTAACAAATATGCATATGCAAATACAAATGAACCATGCATAATCTCCTGTCCTGTCAATGTCCTTCGTTGCCAAATTCAGACAGGTCACATGTGACAATGCACTACACTTTCCACAAGCTAGCGAATCTGTCGACCCTCTCACTATTAATCCATTAAAAACCGCACATGCCACCATATTGAAAAAGTAAGCAGCACGAAGTTCCAATTTAGAAAAGTAAAATAAACTGATTGACTGAATTAAAGAAACAAAACAAAATGTATTTATTTGTTCGTTAGAGTAAGTTTGACACCACTAAACATTCATAGCACCTTCACTTCGTTGTAACATCCGTTATTTAACTAATATAATGGAGCCATAGAACACACGTCATATGCAAACGACCACCGCAGGATTTCGCCGTGAGCGGGTGCTAATCTGGAAAATCGCACCCGCTTCCAGCGAAATCGCGGTAAAATTTCAGCCATAACCACGTCTCACGACCGTGAGATAGGTGATTACAGTCTGTAAAGGAATCAATACGACGATCCAGCAAAAGCTTCGTGCACCCTAAGAACACGGAGCGACCCAAGAACAAGCGCCTTCTGCATTTTTCCCGCAAGTGTTATAGCATATTGTTGACACGCAGGGATGCTTTTTAGGCCATTAGCAAGTGAAAGCTTGGCACCTCCAAGAGCGCCGACGATAAGGACGATCAGTTTAACAGAATATTCCGGGTTTGGAGGATGTATTGAATAAATTACAATAAAAATTGTTACTCTAGGGTTTTTATGATAGCTAATACCAAGCTGAATCCAGATTTGCAAAATTCAAAATGGCGTATGCAAAATTCAAAATGGCGGATCCAATATGCCCAACAAATTTACAAAAAATTAATAGATTTTCATGAAACTTGGCATTTGGGGTTTTTGGCTTCCCTGATAATGAATTTACTCATATTTAAAAAATTCAAAATAGCTGATTACACATGGTGGACAAATTTTAAACAAGTTGTTGGATTTTCATAAAAAACGTGACCCACGGGTTTTTGGGGTCGAAGCTTACGAATTAGATTTAGGTTTTAGCTGCAGGCACATCGATTCTTAAAAAAGACTATCAGCTCTTCAGTCTGAAATCAAATTAATTCCACGGGTAAGAAATAATTAATTAAACTGGTGAATCACCAAAGATGCAACTTTGATACTAAACTACATTTATCACACCCAAATCTAAGTCGTCAACTGTAATCCTTAGAGAGTACACCTCGGCCCCATAAAACTCCGAGTCCAGGGGGCCATCGCACCCCACTTCTGAAAGTGGTGGATTTTGAAGTCCTCAGTCAAAGTTTCGAATCCTCAGCGCATCAGAAATTAGTTTGATCTTTCCGAAATACGATGCAATAGCTTTGATAATCAAATTTTAATTTCGAATTAATTTATTCATTATACGTCTTTAGTACTTTGACCCTTTGAGAGTACAAGGGGTCAGTGCACCCCACCCCAAGTTTCTCTGTAATTTTTTTCATACTAAAATGTTGAATTGGGACTGAAAATTTTAGTATGAACAAAATTAGATCAAACGTGGGATGGGTTCTGATTGACCCCCAGTAATGGCTAAGCGTTAACCTAATTTTTAAAATTAAGAACACTTAAAACTCCTAGATACAAAGTTTCATAAAAATACATCAATTTTTTTAAAACTTGTCAACCGTATTTGATCAGCCATTTTCACATATGCAAATATGTCTTTGGATTCGTAATAAGCGATCCCAAAACCCCCTGTGTGATAAGTTTTATGAAAATCAAACAAAATTTCCCAAATTTGTCCGCCACGTTGAATCCACCATTTTGAATTGTTAAATTTTGACTTCAGATTTATTATCAGAGATCACAAGAAACCCCAGATGTCAAGTTTCATTAAAATCCATTACTTTTTGAAAACTCTTCCGCCATATTGGATCCGCCATTTTGAATTTTGCAAATCAGGCTCCAGATTCGTAATCAACGCCCCCAAAAACTCTTGAGATATAAAAAATACATGAGTATTCCACTCTTGGGTACGACCACGGTAACGGCCTGGCGCCATTTCTTAAATTAAAAGTGGCAATTTCTTAGGAATGAATTCCACTTGTTTACATACGATTGAAAATAAATAATTTTATACCTAATATATGAATTTGATTACCAGATAACGGGAGCCTTGCTATTATACAGTCACATTATCTTTAATATACTAACTCGGTTTATATTCCAAAAAACTTGTCTTGCTTAAATACGTGTTCCAAGTAGAACTTTCTGGTAAGATGCTTATAAACTGTTCATTTATCAGTACCTCAAAAGAAGTGTATAATTTAGCAAGGCAAGTTGAATGGAAGAGTTATGGCCATATCACGTATTGTTACTGGTACTAGGACATGTGCATTATAACAACATCATTTTATTATATTTTAGTGTCAAGATAATATCAGTTATTCTTACCTTATAGTATTTCATAGTTAAATTGTAGCATTAGTTGTAATAGAGAAAAGTTGTAATATAGAGGAGAGAGATTGGAGCGGAGAACTCTCAGAACACACTCGCACAAACAGAAGGACATTCGCGCGCGGGCCATGGACGGAGGTGGGAGGCAACTCGCGAACGAGTATCCCCTCTCTACACACATTAGCCAGAGTGGGTCACCGGTCCTCGCAATCGGTACACTGATCGATTCTGGTGTACCGCACGCGAGGAAGTGATCTTAACGCGCAAAGTTATTGTTAAGTGAAAACTACGGACT
>NC_046661.1:13135186-13150956 GCF_010883055.1 Belonocnema kinseyi | reverse complement strand
ATTCGATTGTGATAAATAATTAGAAAAGTAAACGAAATCAAATAGATTATTTAATAGGATAAAATTTCTCATCGAGAAATGGGTGCCTCTTCAGTATTCATCATAGACCTTATTGTATTATATTTTTTATGTACAAATCCTGGTTCATATTGAATAAAGATTGTTAAAAAGCAAAAAAAACTATCTTCACTCGGCCTTCACCCGGCACACCGCACGGATTGTTTTTCCGCTCTCCGACGTCTGTTCTTTTCAGAGCAAGTTAAATTGTTAAAAGTGATCTTGGATATCGGTCCCTGATCCGAAACCGCACGAACAATAATCAGTCCGTAATGCCCTCTGGGTGTCATTCTCACTGATTATTGAGCGAGAAAATATCTCGGGCCTATTAAAATCTAAGTGATCTTAGACTTCGGTCCCTGATCTGAAACCGCACAAACAGTCCCTGATGCCCTCTGAGAGTAATTCTCACTGATTATTGAGCGAGAAAATATCTCGCACCGGTTTAAAGTCTCTTCATAGGACTTAACTCCCACCCATCGTTGGTCCAGGGCATCACCAGACATTAGAAAAGGAATACGTTCTATTTAATCAGTTCATATTATTTAGGAACATATCAAAAGCTGCTAAAATCTCGAGTTAGGGAAAAAATTGTAGCTCGTGTTTATTAAACGGTTTGGTTGGACTTGTGTTTTGAATTTCTATTGTCAATGACAGATCTCCTATTGGATTACAAATATCACATAAAGTATTTTAATACTCTTGTTGTTTGAACAAGAAATACTATCCCGAAATTTTTTATATTAATTGGATCAGTAATATTATATATATATATATATATAGGATGTATTATTTTTGTAAACGTAATGCTAGTTGTGCGATTTTGAGGTTAGGAAGTTTAATTATGCCATAATAGTTATGGAGTATATTTTATTTTTATTTCATGAAATATATTTTGTAAACAAATATTGTTTCAACAAATTTAAAGTTGTTGAAAATAAGTAATAATTTATTACTTTAACAATTGAAGAAAAATTGAAAAAAAATTTACATCACTTAACGATAATACAGTAATATTTTTGTAAACAAAATAATTTATTTGAAAAAATGAATTTTCTTTAAACAATGAAACATTAATTAACCACTAATGGTCAATATTTTACTGAGGAAACAGTAATAATTATTAATTTGAAAAATTGAGAAAAAATTATTTAAACAAATTAAATTTGTTGAAATAATTGAAAATTAATTAGTCAATGTTGAACATATTCTTAATTTGCTCTATTTCAAACATAGGGATATTCTAGTGTGCAAATTACACAATTCCGGATAAAAATACGATTCGTATTTTCATGTCCTGAGATGCCTGTGGCACATTTTGATTTTTAAGTTCATAAAGCTAGAGTAAAAGTTTACTGAAACCTTAAAAATACATAGTATCTATAATAGCAAATTCACAATATAGCCATACTTTTCAAAAGGAAAATTTGAAGCCAACCTACATGTCATTATTTATTTGAATTTTTGACAGTTAGTATCCCGTATCTCATTTGTAATTTATGAATATTTTTAACATCAAGAAAAAGTTTAGGAAATTTATAAGTATAAATCTCTCTAATGCTTCTCTTTGTATTACAATATATTTCTTATTTAATAATCACCTCTAATTTAAAGTCGTATTGGGGAAAACTAAAAGACGTTAGCCGGATAACACTGCACTGAATTTGACTTATTCCCTTTACTTTCACTTCTGCACACTTACCACATGAATTATTGCTAAACTTTTTTCCTTATTCAATGTTTCAGAATGAAAGTCTGAAGAATGACTTATAGCTTAAAATTATGTTCTAATTAAAATATAAAAAATCAATCCGCTTGTTGACATATTCTACCGGCAATTTTTTTGGTTATATTCATAAGTAACAACGAAACTAGAAAGGGTTTAGCTGGAATGAAATGACATTTTTCTCACTAAATCTTTTTGCAAGAAACTTTCCTCTATTATTCAGTTTCGTTTTGAAAAATGTTATATACGTTTTCAAAGCAATCATCTATTTATTTATTATATTTAAAAACAATTCACACGTGCTAATTTACGTAAATGTCAAATTTCTATTCACTGGGAATTTCAGGCTATGGCCGCCGCGGGCGCTGCCTGTCATCCAGTTAATTTCAAGGTCATGTCCGTACCCAATACCAATAGTAATAATTTCACGGGGAGAAACGAATTACAAAAAAAATTATTTAAACCAATTTCATTTGTTCAAACAATTGAAAATTATTGAACTCGATGGAAAAGTCAACTTTCTTAAGCAGAAGTATACTTCTTGAACTAGAAGTTCCTGATGCTAGCTGCTTCTGAAGCGGAAAAGTTCTTCGCGCACCGAAGTGGTTTTTTCATCTTTTCGGCAGTGATTGATGGGCATTTCTCCTCAGGCGTTATGAGATTATGAGGATGAAGAAAGCACAGGACAAAAACTTCCATCAACATCTCATTGACAAGAGAATGCACGGCATCTTGCACATAAATGGGGAGGATAAGACGATGTCGCTTGAACTAACATTTCCTTTCCTTAAATCATCCTGATAAAATTGACAAGAATCAGAAGTGCCGAATATAATAGAAGCACATATTTTGACAAATAGTTTTTTTCGCGCACTCGAGGACCGATATAGTTATCTGCGACTTCAAAAAACAATCCTTGTTCCTTATGGAACTTTCAGCATCAGTCGACAAGAATATCGCAGCAAGGAAAATAAATAGGAAGAGAGGTATAAAGACTGATAATGCAGTAAAGCATCTAGATGGAGTAATGCGCCTTCCTCATTTCTGAGGAATTTATTTTAACCATTTTTTGATAGAAATGAACATTTTGGTTTTATTCATCGAAAATAATAAAAAATGTAAAGAATTCTAATTTTGAGACAAACGACGCAAAATATGGGGAACGGTCTTTTGGAGAAATTTCATCGTTTAAAATCTCCTACAACTCTTTGTACTATTTTTTACAGAGCTTCTCGTTTTGAAATTTATTTATCGAAATTGATAGGAAAAAATAAAAAATTCGAATATTACGCCAAAAGGCGCGAGATACGTAAAAAATCTGAAAGAAGGCTTGCAGAATATTTTGTTTTATCCATACAAAAATATAAAAAAATTCTACTTTTAGCATAATAACACGAGAAACGCAAGTTCTGTGGTTTTGATTCGCAGTTGAGCGATTATTAGAGGACCTTTTTTCAGAAAAATATAATTAAACATATTTTTAAATTTATTTTTCATCTTGTCGAAACTGGCGTTAATTATTTTCTGTCATTTGAAAAGGTAACTTGGTTGATAGTTTTGGTTTCTATTTTGACAGATTGTGTTATATTTAGTTCGATTTCTAGTGGAGCGATTGTTAGTGGATCTTTTTAAAGAAAAATAGAATTGAAAAATTGAAACTTTTTTTTCCTTTTGTCAAAAATGACGTTAATTATTTTGTGTTATTTTTCCTTTAAAATTACTATAAGTACACTGCCCTGCAAAAAAGTTTGGACTCACTTAAAAAAATCGTTTTTTTTGTATATGTCGCTTTAATTATACCGCAGCTCAAAAGTGGTTCTTTAAAAGGTTGATTATTTTCGAAATTCTGTTTAAAATAAGCCCAGGGTGAAGCCAATTTGTCTAGTTTTTAAGTAGATATTGCACAAATAGTGTAAATTTCAATGTTTACTTAAATTTTCAATAACTTTCGAAATAGTCAACGTTTTTCAATGTACTTGGGCTCATTTTTAAGCTTTTTGTCACTGTATCACAACAGCTTACGAGTATGAATCGTAAAAAATTTCTTTTCGAATTGCAAGAATTTGAATTTGTAACAAAAAAGTTGAAAAAATTGAAATATTATTTTTAGTAACAAAAATATTTTTGTAAAATATATGAAATATATAATCATGAATTTTCTATGTAATTTCCCCAAAATATATATTTATTAACTTTTATTCTTATTTGTCTACAGATGTTTTCAAATTTCTCTCACTTTTTTATACAACTTCAAGTTCTAAAAAAAAAGCTTCAACATGAGCCTTGGGCTTATTTTAAACAGAATTTCGAAAACACACTTTTTTAGCTCCGGTATAATTAAAGCGATAAATACAAAAAGAAAAACGATTTTTCTAAGTGAGTCCAAACTTTTGCAGGGCAGTATATATGTTATAATGGTTTTTAAAATGGTGCTGTACTTTAAGTATTAAAAAGTGAATAATTGATTGTACAAGGCGATTCGACGGCAATTGACGGGGGGTGACCCATGTAAGAACCCAAAAATAAGGGTATATTTTGGGATTTTTTGGGGGAAGCAAAGTTTTGGAACTTTTTTTTTTTGGAAGCAAATCTTTCCAAACATTTTGTGAGTTATCAAGGAACTTTTGATCTACAAAATAAATGTTTTCAGCCATAAATATTCATAAAATATTTACTTATAAGGGCGGATGTCCAACATGTTCAGTCGGTAGATGCAGAATTACCGGCACTCTAGTTCCTCACAAATTTGTCTGACAACAAAAAACAAAAAAGTTTCTAGAAGTTTATATTCATAGTTCCTATGTGAACTAAACAAAGTTAAAAATTCATTATTTTTGACAAAATGGCGACCGTTGTAACAAAAATGTTGATTTTCACCCAAAAATTTGCATGAAATTGTTTAAACAAAAATTGTACAAAAATAATTTTCTGCAGTTTAGAGTGGTTCACTCTAAACTGACAGTCAGCATCGGCCTGACTGAAACTTTATAAACTGTTTCCAATTTTAAAATAATTTCAAAATAATATATTCATAATTAAATTAGGGAAAAAAACAATTGCTTAATATTTAGAAATATTTTACTGTTCATTTGAAAGCAGTATTTATAAATAAAATATTCAAAACTGAACAAAAAAGTAAACTTTAAGCATTACAATTTTAATTGCTATATTTAAAGAATTTTAATTTTTAAGTAAAATTGTTGAATTTTGGTGTATAAATAAACATTGAATACCTATTATCCCTAGAAGAAATACGAATTTTTGTAGATTTGGAAAAAAAGATTTAGAAGTCTTTCAAGCATTGCGAAATGTTTCAAAAGAATAAAAATTACTTTCTCAAGTTTCCTAGGAAAATTAAAAACGATTTTTTATTTTGAAGAATGATTTTTTACAAATTTTTCGGAAAAATTTACATCATTTTAGAATTCGAATTTTCAACTTTCACTGAGTGTGAAAAATGTTTGCAAACCGGGTATTACTGGGAATTTGTTTCTTTGATTAAAACTGCCCGCCTTTGTATGCTACTTGTTTCCTCGGCTGTAAATTTTTGACATTAGCTTTTTTTGAAAAAATTCAATTTTCTCTACAAATCATATATAAGAATAAATAGTGTAGACAGGAAAATAATATGAGGATGGGCGACACATGGTGGTTATTAAATTATTGCTTCTGTCCATTACTGATTACAAAATGAAAATAATTTATTACTTCAAATAAAAATACTATACAAACCGTATTTGAAAGTACAATTAATTTAATTTAATTATATGCGATATCGCCATTCTGTCAGAAGAACACTCGCTAAATGTTTAAACCAGATACTAAATTTCTTGAATGAAAACACTACATTTTCAAATCTATGATAGAACCAGTTACAGTATGAAGTACAGATTGAATACTCGTCATACGATAGAGTTGTCAAATTAAAAAACTCTCGGAGATAATCCCTTTCTTATTTTTCATCTGAAACGAAGATTATGTCTCAAATTTGTTGAGTAAATGAAATCCCCTCTATCATTTTCTTTGATTAAAAAGCTTTAATAATTAAAACGTGTTTCCCCAGTCCCTTAAATTAGATTACGTTGTGCCACATAGTGGTGCCCAGCCCAATCCGACTCCTTGAAAAGATACCCGTAAATATAAACTTCCAAGTGGTAGTACCAAAAAAGTCCGGCAGATAGCGCCACTTCTGCCTCTACGCAGTTTAACACTGTCCCTTATTAGAGAATACGAGAATAGCAATATTTATTATTAAAAATATTTTATATTGAAAATAATTGAATAATGTCACTTCAAAAAAATAGATTATTATCATTTGGCGGAAGTTTTCGCGAACTGAAAATGGTTTGGCGAAGGTGCATCGTACCGAATTGTGATTGGGGGTAAGATGTCCCTAATAAAGAAAAATGTCATCATTTTACGGTTCCATCAGAAGCAAAAAGATGGTTAGAATGGGAAAAGGCGATTCCGAGGAAAGAGTGCATTTTAATGCCGAGAAAAAAGCTGCAAAGCTTTGCACAACCTAAGCAAACTGAGCACTTTGCTGAATGAATGACATGAGCAATTTTATTTTTCCAATCAAAGGAATTTTTATATTGATTCTACTATTTTCTGATTTGTTGAATTTAAAGTATAATTTTTGAATTTTAAGATCTTTAATTAGGTTTTTATCTAGTTTTTAGAGAGAATTTTCCCAAAGAAGATGAAGACTAAAACTAGACATAATCTAATATTTATTACGAAGAATGATTATTAAAATGTGATTCATTAGTGGTATTACTAAAAATAGTATAGCATTTTCCTGTTATTCTTTACTAAAAATATGTGTTACGTAAAAATTAAATGTAAAATATTATATTTAATGCAAGAAATATATGACTTTCAAAGTGTGACTGATTCGACTAATGTGATTCTAATTACTTAAAGCGTTATTTCTTTATTTTCCTATAAAGTAATTTGTTTATTTTTCTTTAATAGATCGTTAATGTAATTTAAAATGTATACAGTGTTATTCGACTTATTTCCAGCAAGTGATTTCATTTTTTCAAATTCGATTCGTTCAATTTGGTTTTGAACTTCGGACTATTACTCTAACCAACCGACCACTCAAAATCTCGGAAAGTGAAACTTAATTCTTGAGGTTTTGGTCAGCTTTTTGGGATTTGGCACCATGTTGAATAGAAAAACTGCCTTCCTTAATGGAATGATAGAAGACTTTCAAGCAAATTGCAGACGGAATGAAAGTATGAAATGAAACATGACGGTCTAAAGTAATCAAACTCCGAAACACCTTTATGGCTTGAAAATTAGGCACTAAACAATGAAATAAGAGATTTACCGAGTTAGCACATTCTTTAAGTTTGATAAGCGACGAATAGTACCCTCGCTTATTGGAATAGGAAGGTTGGAGAGTAATTAAGATGTTGTTGTAGGAAAAGAAAGAAGAGTTTGTTTTGATAGGAGGTGATTTGAATTCATGGACTGGCGAACAAGGGAGAGGGACTTGGGATGGAGAAAAGGAAGCATATGTAAGAAGTTCCAGAAAAAGGGAGATAGACAGGGAGGGGGGGGGGAGATTACTAGACATAATAGAAGAAACTGAATGGTCTATACGTAATGGCAATATAAAAGGAGATGAGGAAGGAGAGATAACATTTGTTGGGAAGGGAGAGACAGTGATAGACTACATCCTGACGGAAGAAAGAATGGGGAATTTGATAAGTTGCAGGAAAGTGGGTAATGAGATTGGGTCCGAGCACTTCCCGGTAATAGCTACACTGAAAGTTGATGGCCAGAAGCGAGGCAGTAGTAGAAAGGAAAGAGGGGAGAAAGGAATAAGAACATGGGAGCTTGGGAAATAGATAAACTGAAAGAGTTTAAAGAAAAAATGCAAAAGGAAAAAATTAGGCTTATAGAAGAGGAGGCAGTAGACTCGTTAATGGAAAGATGGAAAGGGTCGATTGAGAAGGTAAGGGATGAGACAGGTACAAAAACAGAAAGAGAAGGGGAAAAGAGAGTGTCATGGCAACAGCTTCTATATTAACTGTAAGACATTTATAAATAGTTGGAAGACAGGCTATCGGTCGAAAGTCAGATGGATTTTGAGCGTCTGGCATGAAGACTGGCATCAGATCTGGATGTTCAATGATCTTCTGAAAGAACCTTGCCAACGCAAAATGCACACTCGTCAGGTACTTATGCCAGAAGTTGTATACCATGTCCGGAGCTGGATCTTTCCAATAACTTACCCTTTTCAATACCGCTGAAACATCTAAATCTGTGATGTTTGTCAGTGGCACTTCAGGGCTAATGCTTGCCTTTGCTTCCTCCAGTTTGAACCACGCAGTGTCCAAATTGCATCAGTTCATTTTCCCCAAACACCCGACCACGATAGAACCTTCTTTTATCTGTTTGAAAGGTTGGATTTTGTTGCCTTCGTGCACTACTTTTCTTGTACCGACGCAGTCTGTCAGTAGGAACATTAAGTCTCTGTCGTAGGGAGTCTATAATTTCATCCAATATTGCTGGTGTTAATGTGTCGATGTACTGAGGGTGGGTGATTTTAGTAACATAGTTTATCAGCTTTCTGGTGCAAATATCTTTATTACATCCTTCCAAGTCAATGCGTGTGTCAGTCGCGTATTTTTCAAGCAAGAGAATTTTCCCTTGTCTTAATTGTTTAAATAAACAGCGTGACAGGGCCACATGGTCAGAACAGGACGATTTTCGATAAAAATAGATATTGCAATTCTCGTTAAATTTTAATAATCTTTTATTGGAATAAAAAAATGTTCTATTATAATAAAAAATCATTATTACATCCTATTAGGTCCAAAAGCGACGTGAATATGAAGTTTAATTGTATAAACTAACCAATTTGGTGTAGTTGTGATTTTTTGTATTTTCTTGCCTTTATAATTAATAATATACTAACTGTGAAACCCGGCGTTGCACGCGTCCAACTACATCGCACGCTTAATGGTTACAGAATCAGTTTTTCTATCTCATATAGGTATATAAATCTTTATACCATTAAACTTACGTTGTATGTAGTGAATACTAAATTGATTTATTAGTTAACTTAGTAAAATAATTATGAATCAAATTCGAAAGTAGTTTGTTTAAATAAAAAATTTATGTTTTCTTGAATATATACATATACACATATTTAAAATTTTATAAACAATTATATTCTTTCAAGTTTCGCTTAAAAACTCGCTTATATACTACATTTATTGTTTTATTATCTAGACAGGCAATATTTATTTTTAAAAATAATTTTCAGTGTTTGGATATATTACACAACTTCTCAGATCATTCTTGAGATTTTGAGAAGACTCCAGAACCTCTTAGATCGATTATTATAATTTTCAACCGATTTTAAATATTTTAATAAAGTTTAGAATTTTTTAGATAATTTTAAGGATGTTTAGAACAATCTGAAACATTCTAGACTGACTACAATAATTTAAAAATAATTTGAAACGTTTATATCAATATACATATAGGCAAAGTGTATAAACTCGAGATTGTGTGGAATGACGTTAAGTGTGTTTGTGAGTGAGAATGTTGAGAAAACTTCTGAAAATTTCAAGAATGTTCTGGGAAGTTCTGCAATATATCAAAATACTTAAAATTATTAAAAATTACTTACAAATTTCTAGAACATATTGAAAAAATTATAAAAGATACTTAAATGCTTAAAATTAGTTTTAAATGATTATAGTCGCTCTAGAATGTTTTAGATTGTTCTAAACATTCTTAAAATAATTTTAAAAATTCTATAATTAATTTAAATATTTGAAATCTGTTGAAATTGATTTTAATCGATCTAAGAGTTTCTGGAGTCTTCTCAAAATATCAAGAATGATCTGAGTAGTTGTGTAATATATCCAAACACTAGAAATTATTTAAAAATATGTATTATCGGTCAAGATAATAAAACAACAAATTTAGTATATAAGCCAGTATTGTAAGCAAAAATTGAAAAAAATATAATTGTTTATAAAATTGTAAATATGTGCATATTTATATATTCAATAAAACATAAATTTGTTTATTTAAACAAACTACTTTCGAATTTCATTCATAATTATTCCACTGAATTAATTAATAAAGCCATATCGTATACACTATACACAACGTACGTTTAATAGAACAAAGATTTGTACACATATATGAGATAGAAAGCTGGTATATTTTATAATTTTTTGGAATGTGTTAAACATTTTTGAAATAATTCAGAACGTTCTAGACTGTCTAAAATAATTTTAAAATAATATTTTAAACATTTAAATATATTTTAGAGCTTTTCAGATCAATCTCGAAATTTTTAGAATAATCTAGAATACTCTAGATCGATAATAATTATTTTAATCTAATTTTCAGTGTTTGTATACATTATAAAACTTCCCAGATCATTCTTGAAATTTTGAGAAGACTTCAGAACCTCTTAGACCAGACATGTCCAGCTAGGGGGAATTCCCGCCAGGAACACATGTTTAGCGTGTACCACTATTTCGACTGGAGAGCGTGGGTGGTGGTAGAAGCGTGCTTGATGCTCTCATCTCCGACCCAAGCAGCACCATAGATACGAAATATCTGTCAGAGTGCTTGGAGCGACTAACTTTTCAATATAAATTTGCAATAGTGACCAGAGTTTTGATTGTTTTATTTCAGTATTTTTAAATTTATTGAAAATGAATGTAATTAGAAAGAAAATTAAAAAAAGTTTTTCTTTGTTGTACAAATGTACATTATTCAATATTATAGTATCACCATTTTTTACATTGTGTGTATCATGCACAGAAATTTTGAGTGATACTTTTTGCAGTATAACCATTTATTAAAATCGTGCACAAGGCATAAAGGCACGTTCCATAAATGAAATATAATTATAAAATCTGAATCCTATTCAGTATCAATAAATTCAGGTATGTTCTACTAAATATTATATGTTTATTAAATATAATATTCGAAATTGAGTTGAAGCATACTACGTTGATATGTTCCAATAGTAATATAGAATGTATATCATCAGTCTATTTAACTTATATATTGGGAGTAAGTGCAAAACTTCAAAAGTTTACGGTAAATCTTTGGCGGCTGTTGCCACTTGCATATATGAGAAAGTGAAACAAACAACCCACACACACACACACACACACACACACACACACACACACACGACTTATCTTTCTACATTTTCCATCATATTAATATCTTGTTAGACTTTCAAAAGTATCAGTCAACCAAAACTGTGATATTAAAATATTGAATAATGTAAAATAAATGAATACTTTGCACAATATTCCTTTACCTTTCAATAATTGAAAATAAATGTAAACATACTAAAATAAAATAATTAAAACTATAGTCACTATTACAATTTGATATTGAAAAGTTAGTCGCCCCAAGCACTCTGACAAATTCTTCGTATGCGCGGTACTACTTGTGTCGAAGAGAAGAGCATCGAGTACGCAGTCGAGTTACCAAGTGGTACTCGACTAATCTTTATTCAAAATGTATATACTTTGAGTACAGGTTTAGGATTACACTGACTTGCGCTGGGTCAAAGCGCTACATATATAGCCCAATTTAGTGAGTGGGAGAGGTCCAAAGAGGTCAACCTTTACATGATTTGATAAAATATTTAAATAAATTTTATCATTTTTTAGGTTATTTTAAGAATTTTTAGAACAATGTGAAACATTCTAGACCGACTAGAATCATTTAAAAATAATCTTAAGCATTTAGATATATTTTCTAATTTTTTCAGAATGTTCTAGAAACTTGTGAAACAATCCAGAACGTTCTAGAATGTTTAAAATTGTTTGTCAATCATTTGAAACATTTAAATATATTTTAGAGCTTTCCAGATAAATCTCGAAATTTTTAGAATAATCTGGAACATTCTAGACCAACCAGAATTATTTTGATTAATTTTAAGTGTTTTGATATATTGTATAATTCCAAATTTCTTATTTGCAAGTGCAGACTAAGGGCTATCTACCACTGCAACCATGAGTGGGTGGCAGTTCGTGACCATGGAGAAAAGGCTGAACACACATACACACACTTTCCTTTACACACACACACACACGGTGCGCCATATAAATGTGATCGATGGACATATTTAATAACTTGAACAATTCTCAATAGATTTTGAGAAACTATTTATTTTTATCAAATTTGAAGGTTTAAAATTTTTCCATTCAGTTTCCACTAACAACGTCGATCAAATGACCACCTTTATTGCGGATACAAAATTCAGCTCTTTTTCTGGCATTTTTCAAGACATTTGCCATCATCTCGGGCGATATCGCAGTGATTTCGGCTCGAATATTGTTCTTAAGCTCGTTTAAAGTCTTTGGTTTGTTGAGATACACTTTGCTTTTCAAAATTTCCATAAGAAAAAGTCATGTGCCGTTAAATCGGGCGATCTCGGTGGCCAGTCAATATCGACAGTCAATATAAACAACTGAACGATATCATTTAATGAACATTGTCACTATTTCCGCGCGTTCTGTAGATGTGAAGCGATTCATGGTTAAAATTGTAATGCAGTAACCTTTCCAAAATGTGTTCGACGACGCCAACCAGTTGAAATCTGTCAAAGTTATTCAATATTTGCATCGAATACATTTAGATGGCGCACCCTGTATATTGATTTAATGCTTTAACGATGATTCATTTTGGGGAAAAGAGATATTTCGGGTTCCAATCGTATAAAAAACTGCGAATTTTGCCGACGTTTCGTGGATATTGGAGTTCACTTCTTCAGGGCAGACCTGAAACTCAGGTATCAGGTTATGGAATTCTTATGTATACTCTCTACAATGCTTGTGATTGACCAGAGCGCCAAAAAGAACAAAAGAGCCTTCAAAAGAACAAGACAACACAACCTACACAAAAAAAGAGAAAAACGACCACCACCCTACCCTACATCTAAGGTTTCGCAGAACAAATAGAAAGAATTCTCAACTAATACAAGATCCAAACCATATTTAAACCATCTGCAAAAATATAACAACTACTAAATAACTCGAAAGACAAATAGGCACTCCTCAGTTATCCAGGCGTATATAAAATTCCGTATTCTTGTGGCAAAGTCTATATCGGAGAAAGCGGGAGAGCGGCGAGCCAAGGTATAAAGGAACATTAGAGTAAAGTCAGACTAAAAAATTTCACCCAATCAGCACTAGCTGAACATCATATCGAAACAGGACATAACATTTTATTTGACAATACAACAGTTATTGCAAAAACTCACAATACCTTTCCAAGAAAACATAGAGAAGCAATCAAATCTTGAAACACCCTAGCAGCATCAATAGGGACAATGGATATACAGTCGAATCTCGGACACTGTAGCTTTGCACAATGTCACACCTCGGACACTATCGTCAGCTGTTTCGCGGACACTGTAAGAATCAGGTGATTAGCTCAGGGGCGAAGCATCCGATAACTTTAGTATACTACCAGGGGCACCAACATGACGCGTGTGTAACTCGACGCCGATTGGCTGCGGGGCTAGACCTCGTGTACTTACAGTGTCCGATACGCTGATTCCCGATGGGTGACAGTGTCCGAGGTTCGACTGTAATACCAATCCAATGTGGCTTTCCGTCCTCCCGGATTTTTTAAACAGGACTTGATTGGCCAATCAGGTTCGACCTGTACACACGGTGGGGCATTCTGGCTAATCACAGGCATCGTAGAGAATATACATAAGTACATCATAACCCGATATCTCAGATTCAGGTCAGCCCTAAAGAAGTGAACTGCGATGTTCACGAAACATCGGCAAAATTTGTAGTTTTTTTCCACTTTGTAATTAATATTTTTATAATTTCTGTTTATCTGAATCTTTCTAAACATATTTCATTTTTCTTTTTTGTTGCAACAATCTCATATTAACTAAAGTTTGTAGACCACCGATTATTCATAATAATTTGTTGTAATTATATTTGTACAAAACAAGTCATGCAAAACGAGTTTTTAATTTGATCAAACTCGAGCATTGTCGGATGGTGTGGCGGCCATCACTTCGACCAGCTCTTCGGTGGGCGAACTGTTTGGTTGAGACGGTGTGCATACAACTTGTACCCTCTGTTGTGCCCAGAATAAACATCGGACCTAAACAATTTTGGGGACTTTTTTGCTTTTTTGTGCACGCCCCCCCCCCCCCCCCCCCACAAAATTAACTACAGTTCTCGCGTATGTATATGGATAAATTAGAAAGCTCTTTTTTGATAAAATGCGCGATCATTTCAGCGACTTAGCCGACTTTTTTATCCTGATAGCATGTGCCCCGAAACCCTTAAAATGAAAGTATTAGATTTTTTGAAACAGTACTTTACGTGGAATTTTTTTCTGTAATAGATTTTTCCATCAATTTAACTTTTAGTTTATATTCTGTATAATGAAAGTAGTTTATAACCAAATAAAAATTTCATGGAGATAATATTAGCGAAGCCTTTCTTTTGCTTCTACATAAATATTTAGAAGGCTAAGTAGGTGCTTTTATTATAATATAGGTATCGATGTAAAAGCTACATTCCAATCTTTATGTGTAAATAGTATATGCAAATTAATATTTTATACATTCCAGATTGTATAAAAAATGCTCTCAGGCTTTTCTGCGCATTTGAATTTCTGAGGTCAAGTGCATTTTTTAAGCATTTGTATATATTTTCATGTTTTTCATCATTTATTTTACAAAATATTGCTTTGACATACAATTTTTCCAGAGAAAAATGATATACACAGAAAATAAATGAAACTTAGGTCTGTGGCAATTTTTGACATACAGTCAATAGTTTAATAGTGACGCTAAGTTTTACAACGAGAATGGAAAATTTCTGTTCGTTTTTCTAATTTATGAAGCAAGGGTTTGATTTTTCAGAATGCAACTAAAACTATTTCGTGGTCAACATTTTGAAATCATTTTTCATTTGATCTAAATTGATAGATTTCGTATACCGAAATAAATTAAATTTTGTGATAGTTCATTTTTTGTAACTAAACCATGAAAAATCAGCGGTACTTTAATTTTTGGTCAATTCTCTTTTTAAAATAAAGATTTTTTTAAAAAAAGTTGCTGATAAAAATTTTTATTGTTGTGAAATACGTTATTTGTATTGGGATTTTTTTTATATAAAACTATTATTTTCAAAATGAAACATAAAAACCAAGGAAAGAGAGGTAGTTACATAAAAATTTGCTGTACCTCAGAAATTCAAATACACATAAAAGCCTCGAAGTCTTTATTTTTAAAACATTGAATGTATGAATTTGCATCACAATATATTCCAGGGACAATTGCTTTCAACTTTATGTCCATTTAAAGAACATCTGTACGTCATAAATCCAATAAATATATAGCGATTGATCGACGTTTAAAATTTAAAAGATCAACAATCTCTTTCGATTATATCTCAGCGATTCGTGTGCTTGTAGCTCTGATTGGGTAACCGACTAAAGTCTAGGTTCCAATTTTGGAATATCTTTTATTGTCTCAAATTTGTCACAAAAATTTTCCCGTTCGATAACTTAACCTCTTCATTAATTAAATTTTCATAAGGCAACATTAATTCTCAATCACCGATTAATACATCAATCAAATTAATCGATCCTTGCTCATTACTAACTATTTCGGTAACAGTTCATCTCCACTATTTAAGTTTTCATTCAATTCTTGATTCTTTCATAAACGAAAAATTATTTGCATGACAATAAGTTATTTTATCACCGAATTAATAAAATGCAATATGAAGCAATTCAGTAAAAGATCTATTGATGATTATATCATAATTAGTCGCGTTATCTGGAACCACTATGAAACAAATGTCATTAGCTGTGCACTCGTTAACCTTTACATTGACTTTTATTACGAGGGTAGTTCAATAAGTCCTTAGAATGACCAACAGATGGCGCGCGAATCGCTCCAAATCATCTGTTTTCAGTCAGCACCACTCCCGACTAG
>NC_046661.1:13130640-13135086 GCF_010883055.1 Belonocnema kinseyi | reverse complement strand
TATAGAGCTCCAAGGAGATTATGTTGAAAAATAAAAAAAAAAATTACCAAAAAAAAATTGTTTTTATACTTCATTCTAAGGACTTATTGAACTACCCTCGTATAACGCGAGAGTGCGTCGTGGCTTCAATGCTTCCAAAATCTATCAATTTATTTAGACGTTTAAAAAAATTGAAAACCGCGATTAAGCATAAAGGAAGTAAAGTAATAACGTTTATCTTACCTTCATCGAGTGTCTTAGACCTAGCACAATGTTTTAAAGAGTGACCTGTCTGATTGAAGCGAAAACATTTAATTTAGCATTTCACAGGACATTATTTTACGTAGTGATCGGTCGCATTACATATAAAACACGCACGCATCGCACTTGCACTCTGACTTGGTTCTTTTTCCAACTGCCTCCAACATAGTTACTCTCTTTTCAAGTCGGTGTCGAAATTTTCTTCTCATCCGGCATTAAACTCGAAGAAAAATGTGTATCCTTCCCTTGATCAGCTGCTCCACAACTCTTACGCCATGAAGAAAAACGTTGCTTTCTTGAATTCTCCAGATCCTCTAACATTAGAATATTTTGAAAATTCTCAAGGTCAATATACGCTTTTGAGGCAATTATAGAACTCGTATCATGAGACAGCAGTCGATTTTCCAATTAATGTTAAAGCGGGCGCGCCCTGTAATTCCCCTTGAGCGAACCCTTGTCGTAAATTTTACGTCATTCAGATTTATCCAAGTTAATGAAAGAATTCCAAATTGTTTCCATGTGAAACAGTCACCAAATTTTTAAACTGAAAACAGAAGCCCCGGTTTATCTTCCTAAAACCCCAGGTTATGTTCTAAGCCTATCAATAATATTGAACGACCCCTCAAATTCCACCCTACCACTTTTAACGAAAAAATTCCAAAGTGTGTCCATCTAAACCGGCCATAAAATTTTTTATTTGAAAATAGTCGCACAAGTCACATTCAAAAGACTCTATGTTTTGTTCCAAAACCATCAATAATATTCGACCACCCCTTGACATTCATCCCTATCACTTTTAACGAAACTATTCCAAAATGTCGTCACATAAAATAGCCTTCCAATTTTCAAATGAAAAATAGTTACAAGCGCCACCTTTACAAAACCCCATATTATGTTTCCAGCCTCGCAATAATATTCCACAACCCCCCAAAACAAACCCTAATTTATTTAGCATACTCGTCTACCATATTGGATCCGCCATTTTGTTTTCTAAATTTTTTATATCGGATTCGTATTCAGCGATCCAAAAAACCCTCGAGTAACATAATTTGGCCCATTTTATACTTTTGGCCAGCCTTTCGAGATTCGGCCCCACTGCGGAATGATATAAATGTGGAAAATTCAGATAAAGTAATACAGCATACGTAATATACTACACATAAAGACGCGTATAACAAATAATTCTTTGCAAAATCGTATACCTAGAGTTCAGAAAGAGACTGATCTTAGAATAGGTGGAAGCTCAGTGCATAATGATAAGTCGTTCGTGTACGGGAGGGGTATTTGGGCAGTTGGACTGAATTGAGTCCAATTTTGAATACTATCAAGTCTACTCAGATACCAATTTATTGCTGCTTTCTCTAGATGTGCTCTCGACGTTTCAAAAGCTACATCCGCAGTCCAACAGTGTAACGTAGTAGTGGATTCCGACTGCCTCAACCACGCTATTACTTCTAAAGATCCTTCCAGTCCAATCAAGTCCGAAATATTATGTAATAAGTCCGGAAGAACTTTATAATTAAAAGTCTCGGGCTGTTTCTTTTGCGACACATTTATTAGTACTGCTGCGTTTTGATCAAAAATTAGAGTAATAGCTGCTAGGACTTGCGTCATTTTTTTGCTGTAATTCTCCCCAAGACTCATTCTCATGTTCCGGAATTTGATTTGTTGCATTTAAAACTAGGCTTCTTTGATCTTCAGGTTTAACATTGTTATTCAGCGGTTGTTAACTAAGTAGAGGACTAAAACGTCTTGATCGAATATTATCCTGACCTTCCGCGTTCTTTTATGTTGACCAACCATGCCAATCCAGTGATGTGGGAAATCCTCCAGCTGCGGCTGGTGGATCCATTCTCATTATTCACGATTTTTAATATTATTTAATATTTAATATTAATATTAATTTAATATTTAATTTATTATTTAATATTATTTTTTTATTCTCAGAGAACAGACTACCACTACACTTCTTTAATCAATGTTCTTAGGTGAATCTAATTGATTCTTACATTAAACACAGAACTTTCAATAGCACGCAACATGCGAGAATATTCGAGAATTTTTTTGTTATCACAGCGACCAGCATCACGTTATTTTTTTATTATTTAGCTTGGTTACCGGAAATTTTCGAATTTTCCGAAATTCGCGGATTCACGTCATTCAACAAATCATATTTAGTGGAAATGGGCAACTATCCGACTTCAAAATTTTTAAGAGTTCAAAACCAATTTACCATGGACATAGCAAACAAGGGACTAGACATGCCATTGTGGGGTTGATGCAATGAGGGGGGAGGTCCGCCACCTTTTGATGTCCTGCGACAAACATGGCAGCGCCCACATGTTTATATTTTCATGCACAGTTTGTCGGCAAAAATGCTCGTGCGCATGATCAAATGGCACATCGTAAGATGGCTGCTCTTCCCACTCATGGAATTCTTCCCCCTCCCGTGGATTCAACCCCGCTCGCCAAGTTAGGATGGCATGCCTGGTCCCGTGTTCCCTATGTCCATGCAGTTTACCAATACAATCTCGAGTTAACGAGTGAATTGGCACAATTAAAGTCCACACGTTAGATTAATTATGTATTTTCAATAAATATAACGAGTAAAATTAGTACAATAAAACGTTACTACTACTTGACCTAAGCTTTTCGCTTAGGTCGACGCTACCGAGCAGCCTTATATAAAAACAACTATGCATGTATTTTTCTAACATCACTAATAAAAATCACTGCTGACTTTAAAACGTGATCACTCATTCAAAAACTGAGCGAGAAACTGTTTTTAAAAACTGTTCAAAAGCCTATTAAATTGCACTTGGAATGAGCCATCATACATATATTTTTGACATTTTGGAAAGAATATACTGCGCGAGAAGTATTAAAAACATAAAGAATTTCTTGCATTTTTTACCTCGATTTTAAATGGTGGCATGACCTAGAAAAGTTGTGAAAAAAATTTGAAATTCATACAAAGTAGTCTTCGAAATCTTATCTATATTTTAAGCGTACAAAATTTACAAAATCTTTACGGGTTTTCGAGATACGACAAAAAATATCCAAGCGAGTCCGCACTGAATTTCAGTCGCTTTAGCAGCGAGTCTCGCTGCTGCGTTGTTCGCCGACTAGGACTAGAGGCAGATATGCTTACAAATTGATTGTCATATCTTCGAAACCGCTGAATATTACGGCAGTTTTATTGGCTGAAATTGAAGATAAGACTTCGCAGATTACATTCTGCCAATTTCAGTGTTTCCCCTTCAGTATCATAAGTCACAGCACGAACAGAATTTGAAACAAAATCTGAGAAATTCTCAGCGACCACTGCTCTCGTGACAGGCAGCAGTAATCGCCAGCTGAAACTTGAAATTGGAGGCTTGGACATTTTTAGTCGTATCTCGGAAAACCGTAAATATTTTCGAAGTTTTATGGGCTTAAATGAAGGATAAGTCTTCAAAGGCTTACAAGAATTTCAGTAAAAAATTCGAGAAATTCTTGATTTTTTTAAAAATAAAAAAGTGGTTTTTAATAATACTTTTGCTGCTTGTGCTGACAGTTTCCGACGGTAGTATATATGCATGCACACACAAACACACACACGCGCGTACAAAATCGCAACAAAATTTAAGCCGTAACCACATCTTATTACCGCGATACATGTCCATAAGAATAGCATTGGTATGTAAGAAGGGTTGCTTACTTTTTGATAAGCCCAACGTGTCCATCCTGCATATAATATAATCTTCATATGTGTATATTTACAAAACTTATAAATAAAACTTCTGCAGTCCTCATTTATACCTGTCAAATTTTTTCTGATTTGAGGTCAAGTACTCTCCTTTAGAATGTGCTAACATTTCCTCGAAAATTTCTTTGCCAAATATTCTTCGACATGTAGGCGATAGATATTTCTATGTATAATTGATTTAAATTTTCGCGGCAAATATGGCGGCATAATGTAAAGAGGGCGCTTTCTCTGTAAGAGGGCGCTGGGAGAGAGGAGGGGAAAAAGCGAGGGAGATCGTTTCGGGATTGGTGTCGGAGATCTCGTGCGATAAACACATTCATGTAGCCCCAAGATTACGTTTTTCTTTAATAAACTTCATTATTCCGACCGAGTCTGTTTTATTGAAATACCGGTCCTTCAGTCTCAGAAGTGGGATATGAAGATTAGGGCCTTACGGTTCTAATACACACAGCGTGAGT
>NC_046661.1:13129397-13130540 GCF_010883055.1 Belonocnema kinseyi | reverse complement strand
TGAACTGGACATAGCAAAGTGTGATTATCATACGTATCCGACAAAGGAGATGAAGACGAAGAGAATGGTGCTTAAGGGACTCCCGAACATACCGAGCAAGGAGCTTGAGGATGACTTGGACCGCCAGGGAGTTAAATGTCACAAAATAACAATACTGAAGACTAGGACTAAAGGCGAGCCTCCCACAGATCAACCTATCTACCTAATAGACTTTCCGCACCACACGGATCTTAAAAAAGTAAAGGATATCCGCTACTTGTGTTACGTACGAGTACACTGGGAACGGTACAGAAACAGGAGAAAGATCACCCAATGTCACCGATGTCAGAGATTTGGACATGGGACTACATACTGCAGAAACACTCCCAGATGCGTTAAGTGCGATGAAAACCATCTAACAACTACATGCAAGAAGACTAAGGAAATTCCTCCTAAATGCGCAAACTGCGCAGGGCTGCATCCGGCGAACTACTCCGTGTCCAACATATCTCAAACACCTGGCCAAGGTGGAATCCAGACGGAAGCCCGTGCAAGAGAGACAACCACAGAGGACCAGTATTCCTGTGCTCACAAAAATCAACTTTCCTGTGCTTCCCTCTGTCAGGAGACAGGCATCGGAACCAGCGACAACTTGGACTACAAGGCAGAATCTACGTGATACTGAGAGAAGACATCAGGGACAAGAACTTGAGGATCTCCAAGAACTAATGACTGAAGTTAGAAGACTGAATCAAATCTGATCAAATATGATCAGAAATTTAAACTCTCTGGGTACGAATCTATCCGAAAGGAAAGAAACGATAATACCGTAGGGGGCGGGGTTATGATCGTTGTCAAAAGAGTGATCCAGTATCATGAAGTGTTAATAAACACCAGCAGCCTTGAAGCCGTAGCTATTAAACTTAATAATGGGTTAACAATCGTTTCAGTTTACAATCCACCCAAGGCAAAAATATCTAATAATGATCTTTGTCTCTTGAATAAACTAGAGAAAAAACTACTTATTTACGGTGATCTAAATGCAAAAAATACTTTTTGGACCTGTAACAATAATAATGCTAACGGAAAGATAATTCTGGATTTTGCTATTGATAAAATGTACAAGATTCTTGATCCTAATGGCCTCACTTTATATCCTTACAA
>NC_046661.1:13128153-13129297 GCF_010883055.1 Belonocnema kinseyi | reverse complement strand
ATATCCTTACAATAAAGGCCCCCCTAGCACGGTTGACATAGGCTTAGCTAAAAATATTAAATGTAATATTGAACTGGAGATACTGGATGAACTCAACTCTGACCATCTCCCCGTCATAATTATGTTATCTAACTCTGTCAAAATCAATTGTCAAGGGCAAAAATTTCTCAATTATAAGCAGACTAGGTGGGCTACGTTTAGGGATTCTGTCAATAAAAATCTCAATATTAATAAAAACATCAATTCCGAGTTAGAATTAGATAATAGCATTAGCACCTTGGTGGCAGTAGTCAAACATGCGATGGTAGAATCTATCCATTTACTAAAGGGTGTAGAGGGGAATCAATTTATATCTTGCCTCCTGAAATTAAAGATTTAATTAAAACTAGACACCAATTAAGAAATATGTCTCAAAGAAACCATAGCGATGAAATATGTAAAATTAAAAATAGACTCACAAATACTATCAATAAGAAAATTGCAAAACATAATAATAAAAAATGGAATTACAAGCTTGATACCCTTAAACATCAAGATAATTCCATATGGAAAATGACTAAATGCTTTTTAAAAAATAATATGCAAACCATACCCGCCTTGAAGGCCGACAATGCACTTGTTCATGATGACCCTGATAAGTCCAACTTATTAGCGACACACTATGAAAGAGTCCATTGCATGACATCTGACATGGGAGACACTGCTATTGAGGATATTGCTCTTGCTAGGTGGCATGAATTAGCCAACCAAAGAATTAATGTAGAAGACATCGATCTTACCTCCCCTAAAGAAATTAAAAAAATTACTAAGAGAATGAAACCCAAAAAAGCACCGGGTTTGGATGGCATTCAGAACATTGTAATACAAAATTTGCCTAAAAAAGCCTTCGTGCAACTTGCGTATATTTTTAATACAGCGCTCAAATTAGCATATTTCCCAAATAACTGGAAAATCACGAATATTTTGCCAATTCACAAAGCCGGGAAAGATAAACAGTTACCAGCTAGCTACCGACCAATCAGCCTGTTACCCACAATTAGCTAAATATTTGAAAAAGTAATATACAATAGAATAATTGACTATGAAACTAAGAATAAAATCTTGATTCCGGAGCAATTTGGCTTCAGACAAAACCGAAGTACCG
>NC_046661.1:13122054-13128053 GCF_010883055.1 Belonocnema kinseyi | reverse complement strand
AGGGGAAAAAGCGAGGGAGATCGTTTCGGGATTGGTGTCGGAGATCTCGTGCGATGAACACATCCATGTAGCCCGAAGATTACGTTTTTCTTTAATAAACTTCATTATTCCGACCGAGTCTGTTTTATTGAAATACCGGTCCTTCAGACATTTGTTTGACATTTGAATTCCGAATCAAAAAATTAAAATTTTAAAATTATTTTCAGAATGATTATCAAATAAAAAAAATATTTTCACTTGTATTTTAAATTAATATGCCAAGCTGATTCAGTCATTTTTCTTCGGCTGCTTTTTTTGTAGAAAATTTCAAAGCATTAAACCATTATAAAAAGGAGAATGATGCTTATATCTACCACCGCAATAGGAAATGGTTTCGAAAAAGGTTACCTGCAAAAAGTAAGCTTGCTCTTACTTAGTAACATCTTAATACAATGTGGAAGGCTTAGTATAGCCATACATATTTTAAAGGCTTCAGAACATAAGGCAATTGAAAATTGGGATTAAAACTAGTGTTCCGAAGAAAAACTTCGAAAGAAGCGTTTGACTTCTTATTTAAAAATACTAAATTTTGAAAACGCAGCACCTGCTCTAAATAATAATTGCATTTCATCTAAATATTACTTAACAATTCTTTTGATAAAACTGAGCTATATTATTTTGGCCTTAAATATTGGCTCAAAAGCATTTTGGACATTCAATACTTGTTTTTTATACAACTTTATTGTATACACGTAATGAGACTAAAATCTTACCATAAAACGAGAAGATATTTTGAAATGCTGAAGATAGAATAAAATACATCATTAAAATACTTTTTGCACCATATTTTGAGATATGTTCACATATTCTGTAAATATTTTAAAAAGATTTTTGATATTCCTATTAATTGTCATGGCCATGTGTCACGTCATTTGGTATCCAATTAGCAACTATTTCTTCTTAAAATGCATATCCCAACACAAATACATTCCTTGATCTCATAATTTTATATTTTCATAGTCTCTAGAGCCAGACTATATTAGAACAAATGTTCCGGCTGGCTTGAAAAGATTTTTTTTACGACAATCTTATTATCTAAAATCTTCTTTTTTTGCATTCACCATTATGCGTATTTAAACTGTTAATGCCTATAAACGCTAGAGTACACAATGAATGCATAAGTCTTGATTATGATAAAAATAGATAAAAACAAAAATCGACAAATCAGTGCCAATCTATGCTGAAAAAATAATATCAATTTTATCAAAAAAAGTATTTTTTACGATGAAAGGGCTTCATAATTCTTTTTAACTTCTTGGGATATCCCAGGATCACTTTCATGTGTTACTACTAATTACATGTGTTGTTACTAATTATCACGTCAGATAGAGTTCGATGTCCTGTTTCAATCAATTGGTGGCCTGCTGTTGTCACAGGAGTTTTATAAATGTCGCATATGTTTTGAAAAATGTATTTCTCCTTATATTTGGCAGGTCATTTTAATGAAAGCGTGATACACTTAAAAAACTGTTTTCAGTAAAATATGATTAAATGCGTGATTGTCGATCAAAAGAAAATCATCGCGCGTATGTTTCTCCACGCTTTATAAAAATGTATTCTACAAAAGTTATGGATATTTGAAAATCTATTACCTAAAGTTTGGCCTCACAAAAACGATTTCCCGCACTCTTGCAAGTTTTGAAGATGGTTGCATAACTCCAGGAGAGCCTCCACTGAGCGTTTCAGCACCAATCATTACGACAACGGGAAGGGGATTCCTGGTATCGACCTTTGGAGTGAAAACATCGAGCTTTAGGCAGTCTTCCACCCCTTGAATACGCCCAGAAGAATCTCGCTGCCAGCAATTAGCAGAGTTGTTGTGGGCTAAGTAAATGTCGGACCAGCAATTCTCTATTCTGCGCAGAGGTTCAGCTGGTTGCCAACGGCGATTGTTGATTGGTGGAACCGCGTAAGGTATGCCCCGGAAAGCGTAACCACCATCCTCTAAAATCCCCTCCACCATTCCACAGGAAGTCGGTGCTGCGATATACTTCCCATCCTTAAGAGGTGGCTCCAGTAAAACATACCTTGGACCTGCGCATGCCACGCTGATTATGACAATCACTGCTAGTAGAATCAGCAGTGAAGCCACTGAAAAAAACAACATAATTTAACGAAAGGTTAAATTAGATAAAAATTAATAGGAGTCGGAAAAAGTTTATTATTAAATATTAGATAAGGTTTGTTGAATATTGCCTTACGATGTCATACAAGTATTTTGCATTGAAAAAAAAGATCACAGTTAAACAATTTTTTTTATAATCTCGACTTTGAAATATTTAATAAGAAATTGAAAACTCATGAAGAAAACCGGCGGAGGTGTGTGCATTGTATTTTAGGAAGATAAATAAGGTTTGAATTAACAGAGAAACAGCAAGCAGTGATAGAAAGTACATTTCGCTATAATTATAAGGATGCGGGGTTAACTATCGGAATTTAGGCTGGTTATAGAAAACATTTGAAGGGTCCGCGGTCTAAGTCCGCTGACATTTTTTCGAAATTGATTTTTTTTGTGTTTTCTGAAACATTTTTTTGTATGCAATCGAAATGGCAAAATTAATTATAGTTTTTTTTTATAGATTTTTTAAATAGATTTTTTATAGATTTTTATAAATTTTTTAAAAATAGATTTTCGAAAATCGCACTTTGGTTTCCAGAGCATAGGTCCGCGGTTTAAACCTGTGAACTGCTTATAGCGTCTTATGGAAAATCGGTGCTTTTTCTCACAACGGCTTAAAAAAGAATGCAGAAGCATACATGTCTGGGAAAAACAATAGAAATTTTTTTACAATTTTAGAAATATTGAAAATTCCAAAAATTAAAACAATTTTCCTTCGCCGCGTAAAATTTCTGAAATTTCAGTTAACACGTTTAAACCACAGACCCTTCATTTGTATAATAATAATACTTGACTGCAACCCAGTCCGTCAATCATGGGGTAAAAAACCAGGCTTTATCCGATATGTCGGGACATGCTGCTCTCATCGGATCACTTGATTGCATTATAAAAATGCGTACGTGACTGATGATATATAACGGGACAGCGCCGTGAAAAATAATCAAATAAAAAACCAACTCTAAACCAAAAATGCCTTCAACATGTTGGGCAGTAACCATCTTAAGCCTGTGCCAACATTAAATAATAATATAATAGCCTCGGTGTTTGTAAATACGTCGGTGTAGAGTTCTTGAATTCCCGAGAATTTAAGTTCAGATTACATAACCGAGAATATGACAGAATTTAGGAGAATTTAAAAGAATTTAAGGATTTATGATTTTTAACAATATTTTTATTGTTCAGGTTATCAGCGGTTGAATGTAAATTATTTTCTAGTTCAGACATATTCAGGAATTACAGTGCTTCATATAAAAATATTTAATTTTCAAATGTATTAATTTATTTCAAACAAAAAAAAATCTTTTTCAAATTTAAAAGATAACGCTTTAACAAAATCCTGGAATTTTCAACAAAATAACTGAATTTTTAACATAATAGTTGAATATTCGACCTAAAAAGACAAATTTGCTACGAAAAAGTGTCGTAGTTTATATTTTAATAAAAAAAGAGTGAAATTTATACAACAAAAGAAAATAATTTTAAAACCAAAAAGACAAACTTCCAATAAATAAAGACTTTTCATTTAAAAAATAAATAAAAGTTTACCTAAAATAATGAACCTTCAAACCAGAAGACAAATTTTCTTTCCAAAGATTTCATTTTCAAACAAAAAATATGATTTTTCAACAAAAAAATAATTTTCCAAGAAACTGATGCATTTTTACGAAAAAAAAAGGAAACCTCAAACTAAAAACATAAATCTTAAAAAATGGAAAAGTTCCATTTTCTGTTGAAAAGGGAATTCTAAAAAACAAAAAAGAAGTATTTTCCACTAAGCAGTTAAATTTTCAACCAGACATAAACCTTCAATAAAGAAAAATTTCACAATGTAGTTTAACTTTCACCCAAGTGGTTCAATTTTCAATTACAAAAGATTAATTTATAACAAGATAATTAAACTTTCAACCAACGAGATAACTTTTCAACTTAAACCATAAGTCTTTAACAAAAAAGGTGATTTTTTAACAAAGCGATTCAACCAAATGTTGTAAACAAATTAGTTGAATTATCAAGCAAATAGGAACGATTTTTAACCAAAAAGTTGCATTTTCATACAAAAAAATATGAAAGTTCTTTTATAGCAGATGAAGTTTTAAATCAAAAAGATAAATTTTCAAAAAAATAGTTGAATTTGCTGTTGAAGAAGATTTTACTCGAGTTTTCACGATCAAACTGTGAATTTTTTAACAAGAAATAATTTTCTATAAAAAAATTGAATTTCCAATCCGAAAAGACGAATTTTTAACAAAAAAGAATGCCTTTTTAACAAAATTGTTGAATTCTCTAGCAAATAATTGCATTTGGATAAAAAAAATATGAAATTTATGTTAAAGCAGAAGAATTTTTAATTACAAAAAAGTTGAGTTTTCATCAAAAACAGATTCCAGTTAACTCAGTAACATCAAAAATTGAATTTTTTGAAGCAAAAAATAATTTCTACGAAAAAAATTGAATTTTCAATCCAAAAAGGCGAATTTTTAAAAAAAATAGTCGAATTTTCAACCGAGAAGTTAACGAAAAATTAAATTTTCTATTAAGTAAAATAAATTATGAGATTCTCATAAATTCTCAGAGAATTTATTTCTCGGTTTCATTCTCGATAATATTCTCATTCTCGTTACCGTTCTCAAAGTTATACAACCGGCTCAGAACTCTACCTCGGTGGCCTTATTGACTTTCTAAGTCAATACGCTTTACGATGGGTATATTTCAAGGAGATTCCTTCAGTACACTAGGGTTCTGTTTAGCGTTGAATCAATTGAGCGAAACACTAAACAACATGTTTCATGGGTTCAGAATTCATGAAAATGAGGATGGTCATCAAGTGACCCACCTTCTATACATGGATGAGCTGAAGCTGTACGCTATTCAGCCCAGAAACTGCAGCAAGTGATCGATGTCACAGTGCAGTTTTCCAATGATATCCATATGGAGTTCGGACAAGATAAATGCAGAACAGTGCATTTAATCAGAGGGGAATTAGGGACCACAGAGTTAGTGAACGAGTTTGAAAATAATATCGAGGCAATGGCTGCAGGCGAAGCATATATCTGGGTATTCTTGAATCTAAGGGTATTCAGCATAGGATAGTTGAGACCAGCATAAAGAGTGCCTTCACTACGAGACTCAGATTGATTATGAAGAGTTTTCTTAACCCGGCAAACAAAATTAGGACAATCAACACATATGCCATCCCTGTCCTCGCGTACTCCTTCGGACTCATAAAATGGTCTAACACCGACCTTAGAAAGTTAAACAGAATTGTTCGCGCAGAAATGTTGAAGCACCGAATGCACTACAAAAATTCAGCGATTGAAAGGGTAGTTCCACCACGACATATAGGGGGTAGGGGCGTTATAGATGCCAAAAAACTGTATGAGTCACAAGTTATAGGGTTGCGAGACTATTTTAACAGTAAACGAAATGTTCCGCTTTACAGTACCATCTGTAAAGTGGATCTTTACACACGCCCTTAAAATTTCTCCTCAGGTGGGGCCTTGAATATCCGGGCAGAAGCCATAGAGGAACTAGAAATACAATGGAGGCAAAAATCCATCCATGGCGAGCACCCCTAAACGTTAGATCAAAATGAAGTTGATAGTGAGGCATCTAATATTTGGCTAAGAAAGGGTGTTCTGTATGAATAGACGGAAGGATTCGTCATTGCGATAAAGAACAAGGTTGTTAACACCAGGAATTAACGCAAACACGTGTTACATCAAGACGTGGTTGACCGGTGCCGATTACAGTCTGTCAAGTTAAAGCGTGGGTGGCTTTACTCGCAGTCGGTAAGGTGTATCGACATGATTTTGGTGTCAAAATATTAAGAAGAGCTCCCTCT
>NC_046661.1:13107421-13121954 GCF_010883055.1 Belonocnema kinseyi | reverse complement strand
CAGGCGTCATTTGAAGGATCAAGCTCGACGAAAATGGTTCACATTAGTGAATACTGATGCCATCTCTTAGAATTTTCAGGTACTTATCAGACTGCCTAGTATTCATCCCATTATGATTTCGGCTACAGGCAATGTAAACGCAAGATGTACTGAACATCCTGAAGATTTAGGAGTCAGTAGGGTATCGGCAGCAGCTCAGAAGGCGGTTTTATTAAACTCCTGTGTACATCTTTGAACTCTCGAGTGAAGAACTCTGAACTCAGTCCTGCGAGAGGTGCACCGAAAAAATTTGGGCGGAGACGGACACTAGATACCGTTAGAACCAGTATTGTCCGCGTGGGCTGGACATCTATCGGTTCGAAAATGGAATCCGTGCGGGTAGACCTCGTGCAACCCTCTAGGAATGAGAGACTTAGAGAAAAAGAAAGGCAAAAGGAAACAGATAGAAGCAGAGCACAAACGGACATGGAGATGAATAAAGAGATAAGAAAAATAAGGGGAAGAAATCAATTAGAAACTAGATTCAAAATGTTTGACGAACTTAAATTTAGGAGAGGAGGTTTAAATATCCAGAAACTAGCTGAGAAAAAAAAACAAAGATTATACGTTCTTATAATGATGGCGGAGGTGAGAAAAGCTTTGAAGGAAAGGAAAAAATAGAAGAAAAAGAAAGACTAAAAGCGGGAAAAAGAAAAAAATCTAAAGGAAGCACTTAAAAAAACCAAATCTTAAATATAGAAAATAAAAGAAGAAAAGGAAATAGAAGAAATTATAAGACTTTTGAAATACATACAAGGAAAGTGCGTCAAGGAGACTGCAATAACAAGACAAGAAGTAAAATTAGAAGAAGAGAGGACATTAAGAAATTAAGAACGGGAGGAAAAGGAAGAAAACTAAGAAAATGAAAGAAAGCCCAAGGAAGAGAAAAGAAAACTATGGCCAACAAAAGAGGTAAAAGAGGGGTTCACAACAGATTGGGACACATAAATATGAAAAACATGTAATGTTTATTGCCATTTAATTTCCATTGTTGTTAACTTTGTACAAAAAAAGTTGTTTGTGACCAAAACCTGATAATATACTTTTTTTAAAACGTAAGGACTTTAAAAAAATTAATTTTACAGCAGAAAAAAAAACGAATTTCGATTTATGGTTGCCTACTTATCGCTATGCAATATATACAGGGCGGACACGATGAGGCTTACATGTACATCAAACTTGAATGCTACTCGAATTGCATAACAGCAGGGGAGAAGCCTTTCTACGGGGGCACTTTTAAATTTCACGGCTTTGAAGTGGCATTCGGATCGGCAATTTGGTCAACTCCGTGTATCATCGGATCAAGTTTATCATATGTTTAATGGTTACGTTCTAAACTTCAAATTGAAACAAGTGTCGAAAAATATAGGTTACGTTAAGTAGTAATTACAAATAATAAAAATGTTTTCTTAAATAATGAAGTGAGACATGTGGACTGAGAAGGAAACGTCAATTTTTTTCTGTGCCAACAAATTTATGGAACGGCCGCTGAATGATAAATACTGTAAAATGTAGATATTCTGTGCTTCCAGTGAACGAAGAGTGAATTTTATCTAACGCTTATTTGCGGCCTAAAAAAAGTATGCCATAGATGGACAAGATATGTTTTGAACAAAGTGAATAAAATATTACGTGCGAAAACTTAAGAATGATGTTAATTAAATTTACTTACAGAGATTAGGGCAAACAGGCGAGTCACAACATAACCTCGAAGTAATGACAAACCGACTCGGCGTGTTTATCATTAAATGGATTATTGATTACCAAGAAAATGCTTTATGGTTTGTATGTTTATTACTTACAGTGTCGGCAGTAATAATTTAAACAATAAAGGATTATTATCAATTGTAATAACTAACAAATTATTTATAAATATAATAATTGACTTCGGGTTTTTTTTCTCATCTCAAAATAGGGTTTGATTAGTCACTAAAATCAATTTTGCGAATCGTTGATGATAAGAGTGCACCAGAAATAAATATACAAGCGATATTTCATGATCCACAAAAATTATAATCACAAGATAAAATTCATATCAAAAATTTTTATCAAGCGAAGTTTCCCAAGAATATCAAAGTCGCTTGAGGAATTTTTGATTCTCGCAGGTTTTAATTTTTTTTGTTCAAAAGCAACCTCAAGAGCTTAAGTGAATACAAATATTTGAATTGTTTAAAATTATTTTTTGCGTTGACTACAAAAAATAAAATAGTGGAGTGTCTGAAACTTTCGGCGATGCAGATTATTTGTAATGTTATATACGATAATAGAATTCCTTGAAATTTTCCACATCGCCTGAAAAACAAGTTAATTCACGACCCAAAGCTTGAGAAGAAAACCGTTCTTGGGAGATAGGGTGTTTGCTGTGTACGAGGTGTGTTCAAAAAATAAGGTGAGTTTATGGTTTTCTCAAAAAATATTCATTTATTCCTCAATATTTATGTTGTCCCCTTCAAAGTAATCCCCCTCAGATATAATACACTTGTGCCAACGCTTTTTCCAATCATCGAAGTACTTCTGATAATCTTTTTGTGGTATAGCCTTGAGTTCTTTCGGCGATGCAGTTTTTATCTCCTCAATCGTTGAAAATCGATGTCCTTTCAGGGGTCTCTTCAGTTTTGGGAAAAGAAAAAAGTCACTGCGGGCCAAATCCGGTGAATATGGAGGCTGAGGCATGACTGTGGTGCTTTTTTTGGTCAGAAAATCTTTCACAAGCAACGATGAATGAGCAGGTGCATTATCGTGATGCAAAATTCACGAATTGTTTTTCCAAAGTTCCGGACGTTTCCTGCTTATCGCCTCTCGCAAACGGCGCATAACTTGATTCATCCCCAGTTATAACCCTTTAGAGAAAATCAGGATCATTATTGACTTCATTCAACATCTCCTGAGCGATGGTCATGCGATGGATCTTTTGATCAAAATTAAGCAGTTTTGTAACAAATTTCGCTGACACACGTCTCATGCCCAAAACGTCCGAAAAGATAGCATGGCATGAGCCAACCGATATGCCAACATCTTCAGCAACTTGTCTGATGGTAATTCGGCGATTTTTCAACACCATTTCTTCCACTGCTTGAACGTTTTCATCTGTTGTTGACGTGCTTGGACGTCCAGGGCGAGGTTCGTCTTCGACATCCTCTCGGCCTTCTTGGAACAGCTTGTACCACTTATACACATTTTTCTTACTCAGAGTAGACTCACCGTATGAAACTGTCAACATGTCAAGAGTTTTAGAGCACTGGATTCCATTTTTCACACAAAATTTAATGCAAACTCCTTGCTCCATTTTTTTCGAAAGAAGAAAATCGCCGAGCACACCAAACCCTTCTAAAATTTTACGCCTCTGCCAGAAAAACAACACGAGCTATATAGTCAAAACTGTGAACATATGATCGTGACGAGTGTATCAACACAAAAAAACAAAAAATTTAAAACTTGAATGTACGTAGCCCGCGAAAATTGAAAAGTCACCTTACTTTTTGAACACACCTCGTATGTCAAAAACTGTCTGATGCATCAAACACGCTTATGTTCGTCAATTTTCTGTTCTTCGTCAATTCTTCTTCAATCGGCGCATAAAATGACGACGCAATCAGTCTTTAATCAATCCTTTCATTCCGTACTTCAGTACTGAGGTATCTTAGAACCTTAGGTATCTTAATATATTTTCCTTTTCTAAATAGAAAATTCAATTTCCGAGAACGTTTTTTGTCTCTACTAAAGGATCGTCAAAATGGTGCTTATGTCCTTTCGGAACAGGTTCCTTTAAATTAAACTTTTTTATTCGTATAAAAAATTATTTTTCAATTTTTAAAGAGTACTCTATTATCAGTATGATGGCGTTCCACTGAATGAAAACGAGAGAAGCGTTGTTATCAAAAATTCCCACAGCATTCTTTCCTTTCACAAGTTATACCGATAATAAATATAGGACATCCAACTAAAAAAATGACATCTGAAATAAAATTTACTGAATTGGTGTCTCCATATCTAACAGCATAATTTAAACTTAAACAAGACCTCAATTAAATACACTACAATAACATTTAGAGTAGCTTTGAATTAAACTTAAAGATTTTTATTTTCTGGTAAGATACCAATAAAGTATGCATTTAATCTTTAGACCTGATAAAATAGATAATGTCATGTCAATATTTTTAAAAGCTTATATTCTGAAATATCTTTAACAAAAAGGTACCCTATATGTACATTGCCATCCTTTTTATTTATTTAACCCATTAAATTCCAGACCACTTCCAGAGTAAGAAAAAAATCTGTGCCTCATAAAAAATATCATCCTCAGTATCCAGATATCCTTTTGAATAAGACCAACCATCAACGAGTCGTAAAATTGATTTTAGTGACTGATTAAACCTTATTTTGAGATGAGGGCAGATAAAACATTTTCTAAAACAGAAAAGTTCCTAAAAACATTATTAATTAAAATTGAAACAAATCATGTCGCATCGAAAAATCTCTTTTTGATACACACTTATCATGAAAATGATTGAATTAATTTTGGGGGCTGGTCAAATCCTAATTTGGAAATCAGATCCAGAGATAGCAATTTCGAAAATATAATTTTTTTAAATTAGAAATAAACTGGCTGGATGGAAATATCGCTGGTAGATTTATTTCGGCTGCGCTCTTATCATCGAGTCGCAAAATTGATTTTAGTTCCCGATTAAACCTTATTCTGATGAGGTCCAGAGAACAAATTTTCTGAAATAAAATAAATTTATTAATTAAAATTGAAACATCATGTCGCCTTGAAAAATCTCTCTCTGATGCACACTTGACAATGACTGATCAAACCTTATTTTGAGATGAGGTCCAGAGAAAAACTTTTCTAATACAACAAAGTTCTTCAATACTTTATCAATTCAAATTATGACAAGCCTGTGACATGTTTTTGGATACATTCCTACATTCGACGAGTCTCATATCTTGTCTAGTTATGACATACCTTTTTTAGGCAGCAAATAACCGTTAATTACAATTAACTCTTCGTCCACTGGAATCGCAGCATATCTACATTTTACAGTATTTGTTAATCAACAGCCATTCCATGAATTTGTTAGTACAGAAAAAATTAAAGGTTCCTTCTTAGTCCACATGTCTCACTTTATTATATAAGTAAACACTTTTATTATTTGTAATTACTACTTAACATAACCTATATTTTTCGACACTTGTATCCATTTAAAGTTTAGAACGCAACCATGAAACCTGTGATGAACTTGATCCGAAAATGCACGGAGTTCGCCGTACATGTAAGACCCATGGTGTCTACCCTGTTTATAGCTTTTCTAGTTCCGCACACTTTTTTTGAGTGCCTTTTATTTTTATCGCCTATTTCATCAGTGTGTGCCGCTCAATTTTTATTTTCATTTACTGAACTAGTATTACTGAATTGGAATGGCAACTTGTCATATCACTCACTATATATTTCTACACAATTTTTTACTATAATTCTGGATGACATTTTCAGAATCAAAATAACTTATACTTTATCAAGTTGCTCTTCTAAACGTGTTACAGTTGCCTAATTATTTAATCTACATCGTGAGATGGCACCCATGTGAAGCCGTGTACAAATAAAAGTTATTGTAGTAAAAAACTATTTCCAACGGGGTTTTATTGAATTTCGTTTTGAAATAAAATAATTCCCTGTAAAGAAAATTAGAAGCGCGGAGCGCTTGTATGTGTTTCGATTCTATTTTGAAAAAGATGCCAAATGACATCGAATTTGGAAATTGCGTACACTTCTCGTGATTTTTAGAAAATAATGTATTACTTCCGGTAGCATGATCTAAATTGATGTTTTCAAAGTTTCTTCGGCAGGTTTTCGAACATGGACGACAAAATACAAGATCAAACTTTGAAGACACACATGCCAGCGACCATCGTCCCACTCTTCCTCATTTCTTACTATCTGTTCCCTTTTTTCATCCCAATCCCACCATATTCCGTCTATCTGTATTCTCCCATACTTAACCCATGTTCTTCATCCCTTTTTTCCTCTTCCGATACTTCCCTTAACTTATACTGCATCTTTCTTTTTACCCATGTCAAATCATCTTCTATTCTCTCCGAGCTTCCATACAACATCCTCTTCTTTGTAATCACTTCCCTCTTATGTCCCCATTTTTTTAGTCTTACCAGTACCACTCTCTCCCCTATTCGCTCTTTCCTTCCTGCACTTCTCACTTCCTCTATCTCTACATTCGCATCAATTCTTTTTAGTAATTCTTCCACTCCTTCCTTCAGCTCTTTCCCCTCTACTCTTATACCCTTTATCACTATGTTTCTTTTTCTTTCTTCGCTCTATTTTCTTTGTATTCTTTGTCCTATTTCCCTCAGCCTTTCCTTCTCCTCATTCCCACTCTCACCCTCACCAAAATCCCAGTTCGAGCTTTTTAGTTTCTTTATCCTACCTTGCATCTCCTCTACCTTTTTATTATTATCTTCCAGCTTCTCTAGTTTTTGTTCCAACAACTGCATCCTTTTTTCTAACTTTTCCCTGACTTCTTCCCTTTTTTTTATTTCCTTCTTAAGTTCAGCCATTTCCCGCCTAATTTTTTTCTTTAATTCCTCTCCCCCTTTCTCCTGATTTTCTTCATAAATCCGCATTACTTCTATCATCACTTCGCGAATTTCCTTTAGTATTTCCTCTTTCATCGTAACTTCACTTACATCTTTGCTTCCTTCAGCCCCCTTACTATTACTCCCTCCGCTAGTCATTAATCCAATTTAAACTCTCCCGCCTTCTATGTTTCCATGCCTCTACCTACCCTCGCGGTCTGGTACCTGTCTCGCCTTTCTTTGTCGTTACCCAACCCTGCTACTACCTATCCGATTAACCCAGTTCTCCCACCCGTCACAAATCTCTAAAAAACCTAACCTCAACTTCCACACATATCTGTCTCAATCCTCAAAAATATCTACCTCCCCTTTTCAATCTCACAATCCCTCAATTAATCTCTCACATCCACACCCTTCCACAATCCACATTGTTAGGAAATTTGTGAAGTTTTTTTGGCTTTACACAAAATAAAAAGTTCATATCACAGAAAACTTATTATTTGTTCCTATCGAAAAAAATCACATAAATTTATTTAAAAAACGACTAACATTCAGTTAACTTAAAAGGGGGCGTAACGATTTTCTTTCACATTCGTTAGAAATACTAAGGAGGCATCCCCAAAACATAATTTCTAGAATAGAAGCTTAAGCCTGGTCTTCTAAGCGAAACTTGGTTCTGAGGAGGCGTCGCCCCCTTTTCTCATATTCTCCTCATAATGACAAGGTAATAGTTTTATGTGAAAACTGACTATGGCGGATTTCTTTAAATCTTTATGTTTAAAGACCCCTGAATCCGAAAAAAACCAGGTTTTAAGGTGGTGTCTGCCTGTCGTTGTTGTTTTGTGTATACCGGATAATCTTTGAAAGACTAATCGGATTAGATTGTAACTTGGCACACAGTTTTAGGGACCAAAAAGGAAGACCGAGTTCGTTAACCAGCATTTTTACCAATAGTTCTGGTTTTAACGACAAAAAAGAAAAATTCCATTTTGCGGTGAACTATGCAAGATACGAAAAAAAATGAATAGACAAAAAATATGCAACCAAAACAGATCTAAGAATTTGTTATCAATTACTTTTTGACAGAACACGTAGGATGATGTACCCAATTTTTAGCAGGTTAAGGCGAACTTCAGGCTGTGAGAAAGAAATTAATGTCAAAAATTGTATGGGTGATAAATGCAATACTAATATATACAGTGCTAAGCTAATGTAATAGAGTATCAAATGCTGAGCCTTAATTTCCTTAATATCTATTAGCAACTGACAAAAAATTAAAATAAGGTCGTTAGTCCAGAAATAAAACTCCTGGCAGGATTGACGCATTTCTTGGCAGAGGTGGAACTAATTCTTAGCAGTTCAAAGATATGGAGAAGAAATAGTGAAAGAATCAGTTTAATAGTATCACTAAAAAGTAAATAGTAAAGAGAAACATTTTTTATCAATTATTTTCTGTTTATAAACAAATAGTCTGGCTTAAGTTACTTAATTATGAGCATCTCTCTAGTTTAAATTCCTAGGTGGTTGATCTTCGGCTTCTTTTGACTGCTTCAGGAGAATTAGTAGAATCGGTATTTTTCGAAAATTGATTTTCTTTGGTTTTAGCCTGCCTGTGATGTTAAAGCATATATAACTTTTTCCTTGATTTCCCTTGATTTACGTTTCTGGGTTAACGGATAACGCAAATAATCTTGCGTATTTCCGTATTTTACAGATTTAAAAGCAATTTCTTGTATATGTTAGGGTAAAAGCGTTTTTCAACTGCAATTTGTAGGTTAGTGTAATGTTTCATTAATTGCATAATAATCTGAAAACTGATCAAAAAACACTTGTTTTCTCTCTACACTATTCAAATCAGCCTAATTGTTATTTTCAGAAGTCTTAAAAATTACATTCGAAGACTATTTTTCTAAATGTAAATCACGTAGTAATTTTTTTTTGGACAAACTGGTTGTGTGTGATGCATTATACTGATTTGTGGTAAAGTCAACATCGCTAAGTTTAAAATATCGATTTTGCCTTTACTTCGGTCTTTCATTCTAACTTTTAGAAAACAAAACGTAAATAACCATACTTTTCCGATTGTCAAGATTAGAAATTATTGCAAGAACATACAACCCAATTCTTGGTAGAGGGGTGCAAAGAATTTCATTCAGTGTTTTAGGTTGAAAATTCGTTCGTATTCCCTATTATTTATTAAATACATTATAGTTAAATCTTAGTTATTTTGTTATTAATAATGTTGAAATTTTTTTTAAACGTTCTGAAAAGAAAATGGTCGCTTCTGTTAATTATAACATTGACAGGGGTAAATTGAAAAATGCAATTATATAAAGATTTTCTTGAGTAAACCTGAAAATTCTTGATAGCCTGGAAACAACGCTGAATTTCTTTATATTAGAACACGTAAGTTATTGTTAAGCATATGATGAGTACATATTATTACACAAAAATGTCTGCACAATTAAAAAAAAAAAATAAAAAAAAAATGTCTATGTCTCAATATTCTCTTATTATTTCATTAAATCTAGAGAAGGGTTCTAACAAGCGGGAGGGAATGGGTGTCAAGAATTGGTGCTCTTACCCTAGTTTTTGTTTTAAGCGTGAAAAATAAGATTAAAAATAAAAAACTGAAGTTTTTGGAAAAACGACACAAGGTAAGAAAAACTAATTGTAAAACAAAAGTTGCTCACTCTAAAAAGAACTACAAATTTGTTGGTCATTTTTGATAGGACGCGTAGTTTTTAATTTAATCGTAAGAAACAAAAAATAAACAAATTCAAATTTTGGAAAAACAACAGAAGGTACGAAAAAAGTCAATAAAAAAATCTATTCGCTCAAAAATTATGTACAATTTTGTTATTAATTCTTTTTTTATATGATGAGTAGTTTCCATTTAATCGTCAAAAATAACATCAAAAATAAAAATATTAAATTTTTGGAAAACCGATTTACGGTACGAACAAAATAACTCCGCAAAAGTTGTTCACCCAAAAAAGATCTACAAATTTATTATTAATCATTTTTTGATAGAACTTGTTTTTGTTTGATTCGTAAAAAGTAACATTGAAAATAAGCAAATTAAGCTATTAAATTTATGAAAAAACGACAAAAGATGCAGTACAATGTTTAATAATAGTTTTTTTGATAGGATGCTTACTTTTTTAAATTATAAAAACAAAAAAATGACAATACGTCTGTTTCAAAATCAATGTGTTCGCTCAAGAGCGAGCCTAGCAGCTTCTTTCTCTGCGCCGAGGATCCCTGTGAAGTTGTACCCTCATTATTAGAAATTTAATATTTTTTTAGAGTTCTGGGTGCCTCTTCAATTGTTCTGGAGTTCTTTATATGTTTTAGCAATAGTTCTGATAAGTGAAGCATTGAAAAATGACTTTTCGAAAAGAGGGGGGGGGGCTAACTTCATTCTCCCCCCCCCCACTTTTGAAAAAGTGAACTTTTTTTTGGAGTTCTGGGTAGCTAAAACATAGTCCAGAAGAGTTCTGGAGTTCTTTAAAACAAAAAATTGGAAATTAAAAAAAAATAGTCAAAAAACATTTCTATGGCACTATGGCACTTAAGAAAATCCAAAATTTTGGAATTCCCAAATGTTGAAAGTTCTCAGAGTTCCGATTGGAGTTCTGGACTTAATAATGGCAGATCTACAAAAAAGTGTTATAACACTTTTCGATCATATCAAAATTTGAAGAACTGCGGCACTTTTAAAAAAATCCATAATTTTGAAATTCCACAATGTTGAGTGTTCTAAGAGTAACGATCCGAGTTCTGGACTTTTTCATATGAGCTCTACAAAAAAGTGTTATGAAACTTTTCCTTTAAGTTAAAATTCGAAGAAATATGGCACTTTCAAGAAAAACCAAAATTTAAAGAATTCCAAAATGTTTAGAGTTCTAAGAGTTTTGATGGGAGTTCTGGAATTTTTCATGCTATATATAACAGAAAGTATTATAAAACTTTTCAATCAACTTAAAATTCGAAGAACTATGACACTTAAATTTTTTTTTTGAAAATTCCAAAATTTGAGTGTTCTAAGAGTTCTGATGCGAGTTCTGGACTTCTTTTTGAGAGCTCTACAAAAAAGTGTGATACAAATTTTCGATCAAGTCAAAATTCGAGGAACTATTGCAGTTTTAGAAAACACAAAACCCTTCTATGGAAACAACATTTTGAACTTTAACGAATTTGAGAGTTCTAAGAATTCTGATTGGAGTTCTGGACTTCTTTATGAGAACTCTACAAAATAAGAGTTATAAAAATTTTCGATCAAGTCGAAATTCGAAGAACTTTGGCCCCTTTAAGAAACGCCAAAATTAAAAAAATTCCAAAATGTTAAAAGTTTTAAGAGTTCTGATGGGAGTTCTTGGCTTATTAATTACAGTCCTGTAAAAAAGTGTTTCAATACTTTTCGATCATCGCAAGATTCAAAATCCAAAAGTTTTTATTTCCAAAATGTTCAAAATTCTAAGAGTTCTGATAGGAGTTCTGGACTTGATAAATACATCTGTACAAAAAAGTTTTATCAAATTTCTCGATCAAGTCAAAATTCGAAGAAGTACCGCACTTTTCGATAATCCAAAAGCTTGTAATTCTAAAATTTGGAACGTTCCAAGATTGGATTGGAGTTCTGGACTTCTTCTTAAAAGCTCCACAAAGATATGTTATACAACTTTTCGATCAAGTCAAAATTCGATGAACTATGGCACTTTTATAAAATACAAAACCCTTTTAGAAAATTCCGAAATTTTGAACTTTACCGACTTTAAAAGTTCTGTGAATTCTGATTGGAGTTCTGGACTTCTTTATGAGATCTCTACAAGACAGTCATGTACAATTTTTTGATCAAGTGAAAATTCGAAGAAGTACCGTACTTTTCGAAAATCCAAAACGTAGGAATTCCAAAGTTTTGAAAGATCTAAGAGTTTTCATCGGAGTTCTGGACTTTTTCATAAACGTTCTACAAAACAGTGTTATAAAAATTGTCGATCAAGTCAAAATTCGAAGAACTATTGCACTTTTAAGAAAGCCCTAAATTTTAAATATTGAAAAATGACTTTTTCATGCTATACTGTAAAAAATAAAAAAAATTGTACCACTTAGAATGGTAAAATTACCAATAAAAAATTGGTGCAATTTTGCTACTCTGATTATAGAGTGAATACCACTTTCAGGCTAGAAGTTCCAACCAATCTTGTAACTTTACCACTTTTAGAATGACAATATAGCAAGGCGTTGTCGACGTACAGTTTCTGCCTGTGAATCTGTGACATTCAGAGTAGGTAATAAATAAACCCACTTTCAGAGTGTAGAATTTGCTGAAGATGGTAAAAGTACAGAAACTGTTAAAAATTTCTTTTTCCAACGCAATCTCACGGCTTTAAATTTGATAGTTGATAACGCGGCGGACTTCCACAGCCCTGAACGTAGTATAAGTACAAGTAATTTTAAAGTTTTAAAGTTGTGGAGTATAATGAAAAAATGTTAAAATTAAAATTATGTGTAAAGAGCGTGTTTCAGAATGGTATAAATTATGGAAAATATTATTTGAAAAATTGATAAAAAATATTAAATAAGAAGTTTTTTATTTAAAAAAATGTTTTCTACAGCATTCCTTATTTGAACGGGAAATTTACCATTTTTAGTCAAATTACCATTATTCACATTCCTCATGTAGATGTTAAAGTTACCATGTTGAATAAAACACGAATATTATGGTTAGAATACCGCCACCTTAAATTCATAATGCATTTGTAATTTTACGAAATATGTCTGTAAACTTACATAACCTAAAAGTTAAATTCCATACTGAAAGTGGATATTCGTTATTTACAGTCAAAACGTTATTTTCGGAGCTACTCTGAAAGCGGTAAAATTACCAGAAATTTTTTGAACAGTGTAGCTAACTAGTGTCAAAACATAAACTAATATCTAAGGCAACTGATTCTAGTTTTCATCTTTTGATTGCAAGTCACATATAGTTGGAATCGCAAAAAAACGTGGATTCCGAATATAATATTTTTAAATTGCTGATTGTAAAATTTAAAACATTTAATGTTTCGCCTTTTATTCTTAGACATAGCGTTCGGGCTCAGGTAGAAACCGCAGAAAAAGTCTAGCGGGTGGACTTAGCTGAGCAGGTAGATGGCAATAAAATGAAGTTTGCATCATTTGACTCACCTTTATTATTCAAAACAGAGTAGTGATCCCTTAAGATTCATAAATTTTCTATCTATTGTTATGCCTAACCTGAGGGAAAACCACGTTTCATAATATAACTATTATTTACGGCCTTCTTTAAGAAAAAGTATTCGGCAGATATATGCAGATATCTTAAATAAACAAATTAAATCATAAATAATAAGAATGAATAGATAGAATAGCATTTCGGCTACAATTGTTAGTAATCCTTTTCACGTGCTGAAGCCTATGGCCATTAGTGTTACCGAACATGAGGGGCGTGGAGCTGCGAAGGAATTTGTAAATATATCTCACCAGGTTAACTACCTTATTGAAAAGGGCGATTGTCTTTTCCTCCACGGCTACCTGTCTAACCTTCCCCTTCCACTGCGCAACGACACTACCCCTCACTGGATACTAAGTTGCTTCAGGCCCTCGATGTGATGTCCCCCGTAAAGATAATGCATTTGTCTTTCAAATTATCCATTCCCTTGCCATTGAGTTAATCAATTTTCTATTGTTTTTTTCGTTGGTAGAGCTGTTGAAAATTTAAGAAAAAACCGAATTTTTTGAAAATTATTAAAAGAGAATATTATTTAAAATAATGATAACTTGATAATCGCTGGGTGATGTTATTGATCCTCAAAACTTAGTTTTGTAGAAATTGTTGATGTGCTATGTTGTCTTTAGAGTTTAGAGTCAAGCGAATCGAAAACAATTGACTTGTTTAAAACGTTTTGGCACATAATGGCAATCCTTATCAGTGAGTTTTCTTAAATCTGTGAAAAGTACATAATTTCTTGCAGGTATGCTCTTTACAATTGAAAGTACTATTATTTTAAAAAAATCTCTTAACGAAGAACAACTAATGAAAAAACAATTAAAATGTAGTAGGAAAATCTTGTAACAAAATTTATAAACAAATTTTTTTAAAGTTTTCAGAAAACACTGCAGTCAAAGAACTCTTTTTAAAATATTTTTTAGCTACGAATATTAAATCCCATTTTTTGTATTGAAACCCTTAAACACAGCTTTTTATGTATAAGAGAAATAGTGTTATTTAATGAATTTTTCTGGTGTAATGAGGAATTATATCTGTGAAAGTCAAATTTTTTCTCTTGAAAGCCGCTCTGTAGTAAAAATACAAAATTTAAAAAAAAACTTTGTAGCGAAATAATTATTCAAATTTTTTTTAAAACTTTTCTTTTCCTTATATCAACGAAAAGTTGAAACCAATTTTTTTCACAGTAGTAGAAATACAGGTTGGCGAGGAATATTGTACTTAAAACAATGTTTCCTCGATTTCTTATACACAAATTTTCCTTTAACAAAGTTTTGTGTCTCTTAAAATATTTAAATTTAAAATTTTCAAAATGTTGATAATTTCAACTTTTTAAATTGACATTGACTGAGTTTCTTGTTTTAAATTATTTCTATGAAAGAAAGCATTTCCAAAATCACACTGTAGTAAAAAATAAATTTGTAAAAAAGAGCATTTAGTTATATAATTATAAAATTTGGCTTTTAATCCATGAGAATTATTTTTGTAAAAGTAACAATAATTGTTCGCCTTTAAAAATAAACTTTTTGTCGATAGGAAAAGAACATTTTTTAAAGATAATAGATTTTATGCTTTCACGATGATTCATTTTGATAAAAAGAGATATTTCGGGTTTCACTCGTGTAAAAAACTACTACGAATTGTTTGCCGACGTTT
>NC_046661.1:13079909-13107321 GCF_010883055.1 Belonocnema kinseyi | reverse complement strand
TCCTCAGTTTCAGGTCAGCCCTGAAGATGTGAACTGCAATGTTCACGAAACGTCGGCAAACAATTCGTAGTAGTTTTTTACACGAGTGAAACCCGAAATATCATTTTTTAAAGAATACTTAAATAATTATTCAACTACAAAGTTTTGTATAATTACATTTTTTTACTACAGGTTCTTTTTTAAAGAGACTGCCATGATTTCTGACTTTAAAAAAATTTGTTAAAATGTTTTACTACTACATTCTAATTTTTTTTCATCAATGTTGTATTTCGTTAAAATACATTGTTTTAATAATACTCAATGATTTGTCAATAGTTATTAATAAAATTAAATTAAATTTTAAAAAATTAAGTTAAATAATGTATATAATTTAGAAACTGAGATATTAACCAAAGAATAACAGTTCCAATTGTAAAATTGCGTACCTGCAAGACGTTATGTACTTTTCGCAGATTGATTAAAACTCACTAATAAGGGTCACAATTGTGGGCCGAAACTTACGTTTGTTAACTTAAATTAATTATTATCTCACTAAAATTTAAAAGTGTATCAAAAGTGAAAATTTTTAGAAAAAGTTGCAACATACGAGAATAACTGTAAGAGAATATTTTTATAAATAATAATAATAATAATAATAACTTGTTAGAACACTTACTTTGGTTAACTTGAATCAATTATTAATCCACGATAACTTGAAAAGTGGAAAATTGTATTTATTGTTTTTATTTATTCATTATTTATAATTGTATTGTGTTTATAATTGACCAAAAGTGGAAAATTGTTTAATTTTTCTTCCATAAAATGTGCATATATCATATTTACACATTATTAGATTGGAAATAATCTAATTATGTATATTTAAATGATTTTCTTGGACATACTGATATTCTTCAAATAGGAATAGATATAAGTTGGAAGACAAAGGTATTATCTCCAAAGGGGACGTAGCATCGTGGGCCTGGAGCAACTTCGAATCTAGTGAGGGGTAGTGTCGCTGCATACTGGAAGGGGAAGGGTACGCAGGTAACCGTGGAGGAAATGACGACTGTCCATTGAAAGTGTCTGAAGAAGAATCAATGTAGATCTATAAATATCCAATTTAACAAGTCCATCGTAACAGCCCTGGTAAACTTCAAACTCTGAATTGGTATTTGGGAATAGCGGAAATGGTACACACACTAACGCAGAGTATATTCACTGACACAACAGAAGGTGTCACTAATCCAATTAGGGGCCAGTCAAAAAATACGTAACGCCTTTGGTGGAGGGGTTTACTTGGAGCATTATGCAAATGTTAAAGTTACCAAATATAGGTGGTCTACATATAGAGGGGGGAGGGGGGGGGGGCAGAAAAGTAAGGACACTTATTTTAAAATTTTTTTTGAAACAGATCTGCAAAAACAACTTGCGAAGACAACAAATATTCATGTCCACAGACAATCAGCAAAAGTACTCTAAAAAAATGTTGTATTTTTTTAAATGCTTACAAAAAACCGCATCGAGATAATTTCAACAGGAATGCAATGGTTTTGTTCATTTTCCAATCCAGCAATTACGTTTTTTATAACAATTGCAGAACTATAAACAGTGACGTAATTGTTTAAACAATTGTTCAAACAGAATGCCAAAAAAACACGCATCGATATTTTTCGAAAGCGAATTGAGGCGTTTTTATTTTTTTGATTCGATTGTTACTTTCTTTTTAAATTAATTAAACAACTTTTAAATCCATATGTGTAGCAAACTTCAAGGTCGTGGAAATTCAAGGAATTCAGAAAATTCAAAGAATTTTGAAACTACAAGGAATTCAGGTAATCCCAGGAATTCAGCGAATTCAAGGAATTCATAGAATTTCAGAAACTTAGGGAATTCAACAAATTCAGGGAATTCAAACAATTTAGGGATTTTAGAGACTTCAAGAAATTCACGAATTCCCAGAATTTAGATTTAGATTGTAAAATCGGTTAATGTCTTCTGTTCCCTTTTTTTATTTGAAAATTGAAATTTTTTTAAATTCAAAAAAATTTCCCTATTGCTTCGAAAATTATGGCAGATTTTTTTATGTATAGTTGTAGCTAGTGAATAATAATAACAAATTATTAATTGCAAAAAAAATTTTACTTGATTAAGAATTTTTTGAAAATGGCCAAAAAAGATGTTATTTTTATTGAGTCCTATGCACACATTTTTGAAACGGTTGAATATGTCGAATTCGAAATTTCTTTAGCTTCAATGAAAGAAACATAGTGTAATTTTTTAATTTTTTTTTTTCGAAACAAAAAATGTCGCAGTTTTTCGAATTTTGTTATGATCGAAAAGTGTTATAACACTTTTTTGTAGAGCTGTCATTAATAAGTCCAGATCTCCGATCAGAACTATTAGAACTCTCAACATTTTGCAATTCGAAATTTTTGGATTTTCTTAAAAGTGCTAGACTTCCTCGAATTTTTACTTCATCGGAAAATTTTATAAGACTTTCTGGTGGAGCTCTCATAGAGCAGTCCGGAACTCGAACCAGAATTCTTAGAAATTTTCAAGACGGTGAAGTTCAAAATTTTGGGTTTCCCTAAAAGGGTTTGTATTTTCTAAAAGTACCATAGTTCTTCAAATTTTGACTTGATCGAAAAGTAGTATACCAATTTTTTGCAGAGCTCTCAGGAACTCCTGAAAACTCACCAGAACTCTTAGAACTCTGAAAATTTTCGAAATAAAAAAATTTTGGTTTTTGTTAAAAGTGCCATAGTTCTTCAAATTTTCATATGATCAAGAAGTGTTATAACACTTTCTTGTAGAGTTGTCACTAAAAAGTCTAGAACTCCGATCAGAACTCTTAGAACTCTCAACATTTGCGAATTTCAAAATTTTGGATTTTCTCAAAGTGCCATAGTTCTTCGAATTTTGAGTTGATGAAAAAGTTTTAGAACACTTTTTATATATAGCAAAAGGAATTCAAGAACTCTGCTCAGAACTCTTAGAACTCTCATCATTGTGGAATTTAAAAATTTTGGATTTTTTTAAGAGTGCCGAAGTTCTTCAAATTTTTATATGATTGAAAAGTGTTGTAACACTTTTTTGTAGAGCTGTCATCAATAAGTCCAGAACTCCGATCAGAACTCTTAGAACTCTTGACATTTTGGAAATAAAAAAATTTTGATTTTCTAAAAGTGCCGTAGTTCTTCGAATTTTGACTTGATTAAAAATTTGTAAAATACATACTTGTAGAGTTTTCATAACGAAGTCCAGAACTCTAATTAGAACTCTTAGAAATCTCAAATCCGATAAAGTTCTAAATGTTGTGTTTTCCTAGAAGGACTTTGTATTTTCTAAAAGTACCATACTTCCTCGAATTTTGACTTAATCGAAAATTTGTACAACACTTTTTTGTAGAGCTCTGAAAAAGAAGTCCAGAACTCGCATCAGAACTTTTAGAACTCTCAATTTTTTGAAATTTTCAAAATTTTTGTTTTTCTTTTAAGTGCCATAGTTCTTCGAATTTTAAGTTGATTGAAAAGTTTTATAATATTTTCTGTTATATATAGCATGAAAAATTCCAGAACTCCCATCAAAATTCTTAGAACTCTAAACATTTTGGAATTTTTTAAATTTTGGTTTTTCTTGAAAGTGCCATAGTTCTTCGAATTTTAACTTAAAGGAAAAGTTTTATAACACTTTTTTGTAGAGCTCATATGAAAAAGTCCTGAACTCTGATCAGAACTCTTAGAACACTCAACATTGTGGAATTTCAAAATTATGGATTTTCTTAAAAGTGCCGCAGTTCTTCAAAATTTTGATATGATCGAAAAGTGTTTTAACACTTTTTTGTAGATCTTCCATTATTAAGTCCAGAACTTCAATCGGAACTCTGAGAACTTTCAACATTTGGGAATTCCAAAATTTTGGATTTTCTTAAAAGTGCCATAGTGCCATAAAAATGTTTTTTGACTATTTTTTTTAATTTCCAATTTTTTGTTTCAAAGAACTCCAGAACTCTTCTGGAACCAGAGCATAATTGAAGAAAAAATCAATTTTTCAAAAAGTGGGGGGCTAGCTATTTTTTTTGTTTGAAACACGGTTTTTTGGTGATATTAGCTGGAACTATTTTTTAAAATAATCAGGAACTCTAAAACTATGTTTAATCTACCCAGAACTCCAAAAATTAGACATAGATGCGAGAACTAAATGCAAACGCCTCTAGTGGTGTGTATTGCTACTAAAAAAGGTAACGAAGTTACAAGAGATGCAAGGCCCTTGCGCTTAGAGGGGATAAGAAATGGACAACTTTGTGCTTTTGAAAACCAATAGGAAACTTTAGAAAAATTAAGAATAAATTCCCGAAGTGGTGAATTATCGTCTAAATTGGTGATAAACTAGACGATTAACCATTTTCTTTTGGGCGATTCCTTTGAAAAAATGTCAATTTTATTGCAAAATTGCGTTCTTGACTCCTAGAGCACCCAAAGAAGTTAAGTTTAGTCGTAAAGTTATTTTACAATATATTCGTATTGTTGGGTGCTTTCCCCCACATCCATATGTCATATAACTTGAGAGTAACTCCCTAAGGTCGAATTCCATCAGTCAATGTGAAAATACAATTATTCAGCCTTTGATGGTTTCCTAGGAAATTTCGAAATTCAGTCCTATGTACGGGGAAGGGTGTGGCGGACAATTTTTTTCTCCACACAATTTTTTATGCATTATAAATGTAACGATAGATAAAAGCTATAAATTAAGAAACATCTTTATTATGTGCACACTATTCATAAACGTGACGTGCAAATGTTAGTTGCTAATGGCCAGGACGATGTAAGTAACGAACGTATGACTCGACTGTGCTGTACAGCTGACCGACTTGTAGTAAACGGTCGTCCCACAAAAGTGGACCGCGTACGATTGGTCTGCGGACGAGCTTGGATAGTTTAAAAAGTCATTTATAAATATTCAATTTATGACAATTTTTTGTTATTAAATACAATTTTAATAAGAAACTAGAACGATTTTAGCGCAAAATAATTTTTGTCTACAACAAACTGCTACACCCTCCCCTAGGGGCTGTAAGACCTTGTAGTTGGTGGGGAGGTTTAAACATGTGGGACATAGGGGTCTAACGGACCTCGGCCTGCATGCGTACGGATATGGATGAAAGGACCCCTATAAACAAGCTCTCCTGGGTGTTTTGAGAAGGATCCCTATAAAAGAGCTCTCCTGGTATGCATGATTGCAGTATGAGAGAAGGGTGAAAGAGCGTCGTTAAGACGGTCCTTCTGGATCCCTGGGTCAAGGTCTCTTCCGGACCTATCTCCAATTTCTGGAATCGGCACGGGAATGACCTGCGGCCCGCACAGCGACCAAGAAACAGCCCTCCGTTGGCATGGTGGCCTGCGAACGGGGATTCATTGAGTTTCTCGTTCGATGTGACCACCCCCTTAAGCCATGGGTGTAGAGTGATCGTGCCCATGACACTTTGGCACCTAGGGGTTACGAAGGTGTCCTAACGGCCTCTCGGGGATTCTGAACGACCTCCCCGAGTAATTAATCTTACCCTTGCATGCGGCGCTCTGCAGGGGCGGACCATTTATTTCCCTACCTACTCGTGGGAACCAAAATGGATCACCCAAATATTCTAAAAGAAGAAGGAGAAAGGGAGTTTTCGGAGGGGGAAAGGAGCTGGGTCCTAACGGGTCTAGCATAACCCTTTCATTCCAATCTGTCAACCTTTTTCTCTAGAGGTACCGATCCCACGACTCTCCGGAGAACCACCGATGCTCTTCCAGAGTGCGAGGCAGGAATCGAACTCGCAAGCCGACGGAGTGAGTCGAAAGCCTACGCTTTAGCCCCCACGACCATCGTCCCACTATCAAACGTACTTATGGAAGTAATTGTAGACCTTTAAAAGTCCGAAATGCTGGAGACACACTGGTGGAATGCGAAACTCGAAGATCTTCGCAGGGAAACCAGAGACAGGTTCAGACGTGCCAGTTCTGGCAAAACGAAAGAACTATTGACTTCATTTACATCGATGAGGGATGAGTATAGGAGTGCAATACGTAAGGCAAAGCATGAAAGTTGGAGCATCTTTTGCATTGATATCGAAAAAGGAGCAGAGACGGCCAGATGAGGCGGTACATTTTCCGGGCTTCACAAAGTTAGGAAAAGAGGGGACGACACCTCCGAAGCCACCAAAGCCGCCTGCGGCCCATTTAAGCCCGAAACGGCGGCTAGCTAACGAGAATGTTACCTCAGCCAGGGTCAGGTGGGCCCTGAAGTCCATCAGTCCTTACAAATCTCCTGGTCCGGATGGCATATATCCAGCTGCCTTAAAGAGGGCTGGTGAGATCATCATTGGGCCGATTGTGAGACTTACTGGGGCTAGTCTGGCGTTAGGTTATGTTCTGGCGGCATGGACGAGTGCCAGAATAGTCTTTATTTCGAAGGCAGGTAGGATCAGTTATACTTCACCCAAGGATTTCCGACCCATTAGCCTCACATCTTTTCTACTAAAAACGGTGGAAAGACTCGTGGACAGATATATCCGCGATAAGGTCTTGTCAAGTAGTCCTCTTCACAAGCAACAACACGCCTATAGGGCTTGTCACTCGATTGAGACGGTCCTAAACACAGCCGTTAACCTAATTGAAGGACAACGGAAGTAGAAAGGCCTCGCGATTGGAATCTTCATGGACATCGAAGGAGCCTTTAACTACACATCTGGAGAGGTTATCAGGGCGGCCATGTTCGCACACGGTGGGCCTAATAGACCGTGGGCTCACAACGTAAATGGGAACGTGATACGGATAAGGCCAATTTTCACATGAGATGTTCGTCTGATGATGAGGAACGTAAAAATGGGTGTCTGGCAGGTGTAAGCGGATTAGTTTACCTGTAGCGCCCTATCAAAGGTGCGAATTGTTGGCAGTTAACTAACGTGACTCGGATAAGGTTGAAAATTGGTATACATGTAGGGGCTGACATTAGAAATAGCACCTGCGCATTGCCAGGCACTTACCTGGAAATTGCACTTACTCTGAAATTGATTTTACAGGAAAAAGTTTGAAACAAAAGTTGGACTCCCAGAGATGCATATTTTCATTGGTATATCATTTTTTGATAAAATTGATACATTTGGAGAAAACCTCGATTAAAGAAATACCATAACAATAAAAAGCCCTTTTTATTGACAAAGTGATTTTTTCTAAAATTATTAAAAGACAAAAGGTACTCTATTACAGGTATACTCCAAGACGAATAAGAAGTATTTGATCAAAATGTTAATATTTACCAAGTTATTCGCATTTTCCCTTCTTTTTCCCATTTTTTCTATCACCTGCTGTATCTTTAGCAATTTAAAAGAAGGTGTGCTCAAAATTAGTACACGAATAAAGTAAGTCTTGTGCAAAGAATTTGCGTCAGCCACTTTTAGTTAAAACAATGACTTATTCTGCTATAAACAATCATAATCAGCGTCACGTTCTCAGCTTCTGATTATCGTAGAAAGTTGTAATAAAGGTGAATATGATTATAAAAATTAAACAACAAAATGCTTTACTTTAAAATATTCATTATTTATTATTGTTAAAGTTTGTTTTGTCGCTGAGATACGTTCGATCTTTATTACCGTGACGAATGTCAAGTTTCCCAGACCCACCGCGGGTCATTGGCATAGGCATAACGATTGCATTTTTAATGCTATAGAACTGCATTAAAAATGCACCAAGAAGAATTTGTAATGCCTACGCCAGTGACCCACGCTGGGTCTGGGAAACTTGACATTCGTCACGGTAATAAAGATCGAACGTATAAGTCATTGTTTTAACTAAAAGTGGCTGACGCAAATTCTTTGCACAAGACTTACTTTATTCGTGTACTAATTTTGAGCACACCTTCTTTTAAATTGCTAAAGATACAGCAGGTGATAGAAAAAATGGGAAAAAGAAGGGAAAATGCGAATAACTTGGTAAATATTAACATTTTGATCAAATACTTCTTATTCGTCTTGGAGTATACCTGTAATAGAGTACCTTTTGTCTTTTAATAATTTTCGAAAAAATTACTTTTTGTCAATAAAAAGGGCTTTTTATTGTTATGGTATTTCTTTAATCGATGTTTTCTCCAAGTGTCAATTTTATCAAAAAATGATATACCAATGAAAATATAAATCTCTGGGAGTAGGCCAACTTTTGTTTCAAACTTTTTCCTGTAAAATCAATTTCAAGAAATTTCACCTGAATGTCCGGCGACTTCGAAGCCGCCTGGCATTACTTTTGCATCCAGGTAAGTGCCTGGCAATGCGCAGGTGCTATTTTTAATGTCAGCCCCTACATGTACACCAATTTTCAACCTTTTCCGAGTCACGTTAGTTAACTGCCAAAAATTCGCACCTTTGACAGGTCGCCACAGGTAAACGCATCCACTTACACCTGCCAGACACCCATTTTTACGTTCCTCATCATCAGACGAACATCTCATGTGAAAATTGGCCTTATCCTTATCACGTTCCCATTTACGTTGTGAGCCCACGGTCTATAATGCACAGTGATGGAGACAGCTGGTTTACAGATGGCTCCTGGAACAAGGAGAACGCTGGAGCAGGTGTATATCGTAGAAGGAACGGAATGGGCTTCACAATTTCGATCGGGCCATACGCAACAGTTCTACAACCTGAGATTATGGCCTTGCTCCAGTGCGCCTATAAGGCAATGGAGTATGGCCATAAAAGAAACACATTCGCATCTTCTCAGATAGCAGGGCTGCCAGCATGGTTCTGAAGAGAATAACGAGCAAGTCGCTACTAGTATGGGAGTGCTTTAAGGCACTGAATAAGCTACGAACAGAAAACCGAGTCACTCTGCTCTGGATCCCTGGACACAGTGGCATCAAGGGCAATGAGATATCGGACAAGCTAGCAAAGCTAGCAGAAAAGGACAATTTTACTAGACCTGAGCCAGTTGTAGGCATTTCCAGCAGGTTGGTTACTGAAGATATTAACAGTTGGCTGACCGAGGAACATCAGAATGAATGAGATTTGGTCTCCCCGCAGGCACGCTAAAACACTCTTGGGCTTAAAGCTAAGCCCTCATCGAGCGAAAGAAATACTTAAGCATCAATGAGTCAGCAATATCAGCCAACAGCGTAGCTGCGGTCCTCTCCTTATGGAGAGGGCTTTCGGCACATGCTTAAGGCTTATAAGGGGACGCAACGGAACCACCCAAGCGTCAGGGGCTGTGACGATCTCAACCCAGAATATTAATAACACAGCCACACAAAAAAAAAGTTTGCGGATCTGGTAACAAGACACACGTATTCCTATGGATTTTGGGGCGCTGAATTTAAATTCAGTATCAAAAGTCACCCATCACGTCATGGTTGAGCCATAACCTCAAAAAATAACGAAAAATCATGCACTGAGGCAAATAAATTTGAAAATAATTCCAGTGTTGCAAATTTTCACTTCAAAAACATGTCGACCACTGTGAAGGATCAACGCTTGCCTGATATCAACTTATTTAACATAACTTTACCCAACAGAACCTGACCTCACCTAACCTGAATTAACAGAAATTTATTGAACTACACGTAAAGCTCTGGAAGCATATTTTCCCAGTAGCACATGTGTGCTACATCGAATGGGTCACCTCGAGCCTAACCTAGAAATAAATCTAACCTATCCTAACCTAACCTCACGAAACAACACAATTAAACTGATTGTGTTGTCCCGTTGTGTTTGCGGTACCGTTTCATTCAGCTTCGGCTTAACCTACATAGAGGTTTAACTTATCCTAACCTAACAAAACCTGACCTAACCTAACCGATTACGCTGGCAACCCTGTTCTTGCGTACTTTCATATTTTGACATTAATGGCAGTAAATGTCTGGAGTTTCGTAACCGCTTTTTGCTAGCATTATTCGTCTGTGTCTGTAACCAGGGCACCTCCACGTGGTCACGGTGGGCAACGAATCACATTGGCTGAGTCCCTGGGTAAACGACATTCATGACGTCATGGCAGATACAGGTAAAAAGTGTATTACGATGCAGGGAAAAATCCCAGTAACCTTTTCTGGTCAGGGTGGGAAAGCGGGCTCTTCGACGTCGTCATCATGCAACCGTAGCTTTTCATCAATGGATCACTTTGTTGGTGTACAGTCTCATGCTACAAGGAAAAAAACCGCGAGCATTTCTCAATCGCATGCCTGCAAGAATAGCTCAGATTCATTCTGTTACATTTGCAGTAAATATGAAGTGAGCAGTTTGCGAAAATCAATCGACGAGGAAGTGAAAAATCTTTACGAAAAGTGTTTTGACCGTAAATTGCTGCACCAAGAAACAAAATGGGTTCCTCACGTCGTTTGCAATTCCTGCAGACTTATGTTGTATCGTCTAAAAAATTCAAACAACGAAAAGTACCGCAAGTACTCTACACCAACCACATGGAAAAAACCCGTTATTGCGAAGGACTGTTACTTTTGCATGAATTTCGTCAAAGGGTTCAACGCCAAAAATAAAAATAACATTTCGTACATTAATGTGTGCACAGTCACAAAGACCAATTGAAATCAATAAAAATGCACGCCAGACTGATTTAAGCGCTTTAGAAGATGATAGAATGGAAGTTGAAAGTCAACGTCATGGAGGCGGGAGTGAAATCGGTGATCGAACAGAAAATAGTTCCGATGATTCCGATAAAAATGACGAAAAAGATGACGAATATGGCGTGCATAAAATGAAATTAAAGGTTCCAATATTAGTGTCGCAACTAGAACTGAATGATTTTATTAGAGATCTTGGATTACCGAAAGACAGCGCTGAATTTGCCGCTTCATTTCTAAACAGAAGAAATCTTCTAGAGCCAAAGAAAAAAGTTTCATTCTATCGCAACAGGGACAAAGAATTCAGAAAGTTTTTCGTTAAAGACGAAGAGACGTCTTTAGTGTACTGCACTGACGTTAACGTACTAATGAACCACTTGAAGAAAAATGTGTACAGAGACGAAGAATGGCGACTTTTCATTGATTCGTCAAAACGCAGCATTAAGGCTGTTTTACTGCATAACACGAATACTTACGCTCCTATCCCTATAGCTCACTCAACGGTCATCAAAGAAGAATATAACAATGTTAAAATGCTTCTTGAAAAAGTTAATTACATGAATCACAAATGGCAAATATGTGGTGATCTCAAAACCATAACAATGATATTAGGCCAACAATCGGGTTTCACGAGATTTGTCAAGGCGTTAGACAAAGATGGACAATGCTATAAGTATATATCCCTTAAATTCCCTAATGTTTCAGACGTTAAATTGAAAGAAGGTGTCTTTGATGGACCACAGTTTCGAATATTAACAAGAGATACTAATTTCGTGAGCCACATGTCGAAAATTGAAATGGACGCTTGCGAAAGTTTTAAAGTAGTAAACGCAAATTTCCTCGATAACAAAAAAATTCCAGACTACGAGAATACTGTTGCGAAAATGATAAGAAACTACAAAAAGTTAGGCTGCTTGATGAATTTAAAACTTCACTTTCTAGATTCCCATCTGGATAAGTTTCCAGAAAATGTTGGTGATTTCAGCGAAGAACAAGGGGAACGTTTTCATCAAGACATAAAAGTGATGGAACAACGATATCAGGGTAGGTGGGACGAGGTCATGATGGCTGATTTTTGCTGGATGTTGAAAAGGGAAACGAATGTACGTCTTAAACGTAAGCGTAACGCTTTGCATCGCTCCTTCGAAGAAAAAAGTACACGTTATAGCAGGCAGAAAATCTACTGAAGTAGGTCTATAAATCAATTTAATTATGATAAAAAGCAAGATAAAATGTAAACACGAAAGATAGTATAAATATATCCCTTAAGTCTAAGAAAAGCAGAGAAAAAATTTTTGAATAAAACTCTTATTCATTTGCATGTTTAAGTTACAGTTCTACATTCTAATTGATACAAATATTGTCAGGTTAATTGAAATGGGGTCAATTCTACTTGTAGTTCTAAGTTTCTTCAAATGAGTAATGTGCGTCTACATTTGTAACCACCTGTAGTACAATGAAATTAATATTATTTTGTTACAACGGGAACACTTAAGTTGTGTTGCGTTAAGCAAAATTTCTTTAGATTCTGTTAAGTTAGATTCATTTGTAGGTGAAGATCGAGTTAACCTATTAAATATAGCATACATTTAAGACTGAGAACCGTACGCTTACATAGCTACACGTGTGGTTGAATTTCATTCGGTTAGGTTAGGTCAGGTTTTGTTCGGTTAGGATAGGTTAAACCTCTATGTAGGTTAAGCCGAAGCTGAATGAAACGGTACCGCAAACACAATGGGACAAAACAATAAGTTTAATTGTGTTACGTGAAGTTAAGTTAGGTTAGGTCAGGTTTTTTTAGGTTAGGATAGGTTTGATAAGTTAGGCTAGGTTAGATTTATTTCTAGGTTAGGCTCGATTTGACCCATTCGATGTAGCACACATTTGCTACTGGGAAAATATGCTTCCAGAGCTTTACGTGTAGTTCAATAAATTTCTGTTAATTCAGGTTAGGTGAGGTCAGGTTCTGTTGGGTAAAGTTATGTTAAATAAGTTGATATCAGGCAAGGGTTGATCCTTCAAAGTTGTCGACATGTTTTTGAAGTGAAAATTTGCATCACTGGCATTATTTTGAAATTTATTTGCCTCAGTGCATGATTTTTCGTCATTTTTTGAGGTTTTGGCTCAACCATGACATGTTGGGTGATTTTTGATACCGAATTTGAATTCAGCGCCCCAAAATCCATAGGAATACGTGTGTCTTGTTACCAGATCCGCACACTTTTTTTGTGTGGCTGTGTTATCTCTCGACTTATTTCCTTCCTGTGATATCGTCCTCAATTCGTCACCGCATTGATTCCAAAATTCCCATTTCCATTAGAGGGCGTTACTTGGTAGAATTTTCCGTTATTTCAAATGTCAGAATTTCGACGACTGCTAACATCTGCTATCATGGTATCAGACTTCGCTTTAAGCTAGATAGTACAAGGGCCATTCCACTTTTTAACGCCATTTTTTCACATTTTTACTGGATAAGAACTGTAGTGAAATCTCAAGTTTCACTTAATTTCAAGCAGATAGACCGTTTCTAACGAAAGATCGACATCAAAGTTGACCAATTTCATACGCATCGCATGTATCACACTTGTGTTGGCCCTATTTTTTAAATGTTAACGATTAAAGACTTTGGCAAATTTTTATTTGAAAAACTAGCTGGCAACAAAGAGTTATTAGTTAGATATGATAAGAAATAATTAGAAATATTGGCCGTCTCATTTTGCAAACATAACTATGGAAAATACCGCATTTTAGAAAAACCGATGCATGTACGAGCAGTGCTTTTCCGAATTGACACCACGTACTATAAGCGAACATTTTGCACGCCGAGAACAGCGCATGTACTACCTACCTTAATGCACACTCTGTGATAATCCTGTCGTTATGCTCCAAACTAAAAGAGGTGCAAACAACAATTCAGCTTCTCTTGCCCTTTCAGGTCGAGAGATAGTGCAGACCTACAAGACTTTTCCCATTGAGCTTTGAAGATGTTTTATTACCTATTTTTTCGCGCTGAACCCGAATCTGGCAGCAGATATTTTGTTAGAACAAAAACCATGTATGTGCATTGCTGTAGATTTTTTCACAACGAATCCAAACCTTTTGGCCAAATTGATGCATATTATTGCAGTTCCAAGTTAATTTCATCTGAAAATGCGAAAAACGGCCTTTTGCGCATGCCGGTTGAAATATCTGAAAATCCTGACATGCGAAACAAATTATGCCGTCAGATTCGAATTTAGCGCGAAAAATTACGTGAGAAAACATCTTGAGATCCTACTGAGCAAACAAAAATCTAATTTTTTTAGGCCTGTGTGGTCAGGAGATTATATTCCTTTTGAATTGAAATTTTTAAATATTTAACAGTCATTTTGCTTGCCTTAATCAAAATTAAGAAGGATTTGCCTTACTTCTGAAATATATTTCACGTGGAATTAAATAAAGTTGCAAGATGATGTCCATCCTTCGAATGAAATTTTGTACGTACCTGAAACGAAAAGGTTTCTTCTTGCGGCGGACAGAAATATAATGAAAGGATGCGGCTTTGGCAGATCGCCGCCATCATTAGCATCGCCACCGAGGCGGACGGTTTCCATGCCGTCGTCATTGACGATTAGATTCCTTTCCGTAGCGTCTTCAAGCGTTTCGACACTGGCTAAAACGATGGTGCCATGCTCCACATCAGCGTCCTAAAATGTATAACCTTATATATTGTCGAGGTAAATTTACATATGAGGATATTTATGGACGAAATTATCAGTATCTGAAAGTGGTCGTTTGGTTTTAATTAAAGTTTGCGAAATTATAGTTATACAAGAAAAATTGGGCGCCCACAGAATTTTTGAAATTTTTTGAAGTTAAGCGAGTTACACCATGTTGAATTTTTCGCCACACATTTGTTAGAATTTTCGACATTTTTGAAACAGAGAAAACAAATTTCAAAAATTTGACCTAAAAATGTCATTTTAGAGGGACCGTGCACCGTCATAATTTGATATAGTGACTAATCGAAGTTTAATTTTAAGTAGGTTAGAATAAGGCATTTTTTTATGTTATAAAGAAACTAATGAATGAAAGATATTTCTTCGTGATTCGCAATTCTTTTGAAGTCCATAGATTTTGTATGAAATATTCCCGATATTAATGTGCAATTGCAATCAGTTAAAAATAGCTGCGGTATATCCATAATTTTAAGAAATTTTAAAAACAAATACGCATTTTTTCACGAACTGGCCTGATTTTTTGCGGTATTAACTAGAAATGTATCGACAGACTCCTTGCTGTCATTTTTTTCTTAACGAACATATTTAATATAAATTATTTTTCCTGACAAATGCAAATTTGGAAATTTTCATGAAAAGGCTTCCTAGTTGATTTCCCAAAATAATGTATACCTGTTTTTGGATAAATGATCAAAAAATGCATTTCTTTATAAAAATGTTTTAACCACTTTTTTTTCAATTTCAACAATATGATAGCAAACGATCTTTGGCAATGTATTTCTAATTGATTCCGCAAAAAACTAGGCCTATTTATGAAAAAATGCTCGTAATGTGTACTTCCTTACAAAAAATAACTTTCATTCATTAACTTTTTAGAACATTATAAACAATTTTTTTACCTACTCTAACCAGAATACTATATTTCCCGACGAAGTTTTATTGAAATTTTATAATAATATGAGAGCAAAAAATTAATTTTTAGCCTGAAAATAAAAATTTACCTCTTCATTATTCATACTTTTTACCTTGATAAACCTTTTATGTTGTATGTTCATACATTATAATCGAAAAGTTTAAAGTTTAATGAACAATATTTATTGATACAAAGCGTTATTTCTGTATTATTTATCAATATTTAAGGACTTTTTATTTGACATTTAATTTTCCAACAGTAGATAACCAACAGTAGATAATTGCAAAATTTCAAAAAATGTCACTGTCCCAATTGGCAGCTCTGCGAATGTCTCGTAGCTGCTTTAAGTTAAGGCGAAACGGTAGGTTTGGCAGAGCACGGCAATGACTGCAGTGGCATCTATAAGAAAATCCGAAATACAGTCTGGTGCCCCCTGGCAAATATGAAGACCTCATACCCGAAAATTGGTAGGATTCGGTTGGTAAAATTTTTGACCTGTTAGAAAGAGAAACTTAGCAACGAGAGAGACAGACAATATTCAACCATTTTTATCAAACCATGTTTCTCGGCTTACCTGCTCAGCTAAAGGGAAATATAGCAAATTGACAAATATCTCTTCTACACAATATGCACGTGAAATATCAAATAATGTATTCGCATCTAATAAGCAAAAAATTAAATTAATAAAATTGTGTTTATAAATTTTCTATGCGCCCAAAAAATCTGATTTTATGAACAAAACACGTTTTTTTGGTAATTTTGCAATTTATCACGGTGAAAAATGGTAAAGCTAAAATCTAAAATATTTGAAAGTTTCATATTCCTCCAACTCGACAATTTAATTAAATTTTGTTCAATTTAATAATGTGTTGCTGTTCATATAATCGAAGTGAGAGCAATTTCGTATGTAATGGTCTTTTTACATTCTCATCCTAATGAGAAGGTATTGGTTTTATGTAAAATTTCATTTTGTCGGTTTTCATCAAATCTCCACGTTTTGAGACATACTGAGTCAGAAAAAACGATTTTTACGAAGGTGTTCGTCTGTCTGTAGCCTGTATTCTGTGGGCACGATAACTTTCGAAAAATTTATCAGATTGGATTTAGGTTTTACAGCAGAAGTTTGACTTTTAACTTTCTCTGACGGTAATCATGCAATCTGTTTTACCCACAGACCCCTAGAAGTTCGAAGTTGTCTACTCGCTGCGCTAGTGCTGCTTTGATACAGCTGATACCAGACTGATACGTATGTCAGACCACATATGTTTATTTGCGTTTCAAGTGCAAATATTAGTTTTTGCATTATTGGTGCATAATGTTCGTGAGCGATTTTTGTTGTTTTGTGCCACTTTGATAAATAGGGTTTGGTCACGTGACCCTCTCGTCACATGGCCTTAAAGGTTGTGTTTTTTTTGTTTATTTTGATTCGTGAAATTGATAGATTCAAGTAATTGAGCGGTTGGATGCAAGAACGGCCTACTTGTATTTTTATTAAGGTCTAAAAGTTGAGTGCAGCCTAGTCACATGACTGAGATGCTCGAGAGATAAAACAGTGCGATAGGGAATACGCATTTATGCATTGACAGCCGAATGGAAATCCTAATTCTTAGATTCGTAACATTCGTAAACACAAAGATTAGGTTAGGAGAAGATTCAAGTGTTGGAACATCGTGAGTTTTTTTCATAAGCAAATAATGAGACTGTTTAATAGGGTACATTTTTGTATTGTTTTTAAAAGTGGTTAAAAGCACAAAAGTGTTAGGTTTGTCAGGCTGATAGTCCTAAAGTTTTTCATTTAATTCGAGGTAATGTTTACACGTACAATATTATGTCGTTTATCTAAGTATATTAAAAATTAGCAATGCGTTTAAATCCAGCACTTGACTCTGAACTTTTGTGAAGCATTATGTACTCGAATTAATATTGAAAAAAAAAAAAATAATTTCATGTTTTACAGCCATGGACATAGGAAACAAGGGACTAGGCATGCCATTGCGAGGGTGATGCAATGAGGGGGGAGGTCCGCCACCTTTTGATACCTTTTGATGTCCCGCGACAAACATGGCAGCGCTCACATGTTAATATTTTCATGCAGTTGCAGCAAAATTCTATTTGAAAACTCTTTATTAAATTATATTTACATTTTAAATTAAAAAGTTATTTCGTAAATAAGAGGTACTTGATTATTTTTGTTGAAATTGGGCATTAATTGCCCTCAACTAAAGATCTGAACCAGACGAACCAATTAAAAATCAACTGTACTGAAATCACAAATACTTATTTTTATTTATCGAATATCGGGAGATTTCTTCGGGACCTGCTGTGTTGGAACATTTAATTATTTTATTGAAAATTATACTATTTTGCTACTAATGTTTTTGAGGGAAAGGTTAATTATTTTCAATGGAAAAGTTTACTATTATATTTTTGGTTCAGAATAATACTCTTTTGGTTAAAAATTCTTCTCTTTGGTTACAAATTTTATTGTTTTGTTGAAAATCTAACTACTTTGATAAAAGTCATATTTTTTGGTCGAAGATTCAACTGTTTTCTTGAAAATTCGTTTTTTTTTTAATAGAAAACCTTTTGTGTTTTTAGACTAATTATTAATCTTTTGTTAGAAGACTCACCTTTTCCATTGAAAATTGATCTTTGATGGTAGAAAGTTAATCTTTTGTTGTTGAAAAGTTAACTATTATATTTCTGGTTTACAATAATTCTCTTTTGGTTAAAAATTCTTCTATTTGATTACAAATTTTATTGTTTTGTTTAAAATCTAATTACTTTGATAAAAGCTCGGCTTTTTTGGTCGAAAATTCAACTGCTTTGTTTAAAAATTAGTTAAATGCTTAGTTTAAAATTAGTCTCCGAATTTATCTCATTTTGTTGAAAATTTAATTATTTTGTTGAAAGTTCAGCTATTTTGTTTACAAGTCTTTTTTGTTTAAAAGTTAATTATTTTTATTTTAAAAGTTAACTATTATAAGGATGGCCCCACCCGAGAGAAATAGAGAACCGAGAAAGCATATGATTTTGAAAATATTTAGAATAATTAAGCTTCAGATTAAAGAATTATAAAATAAAATTGGAGGGACTTCCGTTTCCAGCATGAAAGTGTAAAGTAGTGGGAATTGTTGATGCTGAGCTTTTCTGATATTGTGGTGAAATTTGAGGTGAGTGGATGTTGGAAGTGTGTAGAAGGGTGTGGATGTGAGAGAATAATTGAGGGATTGTGAGATTGGAAAGGGGAGGTAGATATTTTGGAGGATTTAGACAGATTTGTGTGGAAGTTTGTTTGGAGATTTGTGACAGGGTGAGAGGACTGTGTTGATCAGGTTGGTAGTAGCAGGGTTGGATAGCGACGCCGAAAGGCGAGACAGATACCAGGCCGCGACGGTAGATAGAGGCAGGAAAGCATAGAAGGCGGGAGAGTTTGAATTTGATTCATGGCTAGCGGAATGAGTATCTCCGCAGAAGATACAGATCTAGAGCAGGAAGTGTTCAGAACGCCGAGAGAAGAGATAAAGGAAAGGATGGCAAGGGGGAAGTATAAAAAAGCGATAGAAAAGGAAAGATTAAGAGCAAAAAGCGCAGGTTCAATCCAGGCTTTTATGAAAAGGAAGAGGGGAGAGGGAAAACAGTGAAGAGAAAGAAAATATCGGGGCGAGCGTGAAATATCAAAAGATGTTTAGATCGCCACCGAAAAAGCAGAGTTTGGTAGGGAAGTGTGACAATAGTAAGGGGGCTGACGGAAGCGGGGATGAAAGTGAAGTTACGATGAAAGAGGAAAGACTACAGGAAATTCGCGAAGTGATGATAGAGGTAATGCGGATTTATGAAGAAAAGCAGGAAAAAAGGGGAGAGGAATTAAAGAAGGAAATTAGGCGGGGAATGGCTGAAGTTAGAAGGAAATAAAAAAATGGTAAGAAATCAGGGAAAAGTTAGAAAAGAGAATGCAGTCATCAGAACAAAAGCTAGAAAAGCAGGAAGAAGATCATAATAAAAAGACAGAAGCGCTACAAGGTAGGATTAAGAAACTTGAAAGCTTGAACCGGGATTGTGGTGGAGGAGAGAGTGGGAATAACGAGACGGAAAGGCTGAGAAAAATAGAACAAAGAATAGAAAGGAAAGAGAGGGAACAAAGAAAAAGAAACATAGTGATGAAGGCTATAAGATTAGAGGCGAAAGAGCTGAAGGAACGGATGGACGAAGTACTAAAAAGGATTGGTGCTAAGGTAAAGATAGAGGAAATCCGAAATGTAGGAAGGGAAGTGCGAAGAGGGGAGATAATGGTACTGGTGAAATTAAAGAAATGGGAACAAAAGAGGGAGGTGATGACAAAGGAAAGGTTATTATATGGAAGTCCAGAGAGAATAGAGGATGATATGACATGGGTAGAAAGGAAGATGTAATATAAATTGAGAAAAATAGCGGAAGAAGAAAGAAAAACGGGAAAGAGAACATGGGTTAAGTATGGGAGAATACAGATAGACGGAGTGTGGTCGGATTGGAAGGAAAAAAAGATGAGAAAGGATAGTCGGGAAGAATAAAAGATTTGTTACTAGAATATAGCAGCATTGGGGAGAAGGGATAGGGAGTTTATGAGACATTTGACAAAATGAGATGTAGTGATAATGATAGAGACGTGGCTAGATGAAAAGGGATGGCAAAGAGTAAGGGGAAGGTTACCAAGAGGTTGCAAATGGCAAGTGCAAAATGCAAAAAGGAAGAATAAAAAGGGCAGAGCAATGGGAGGAATGGTGATGGGAGTAAGGAATGAATGTATGACAGGGAAAGATAAGAAAGACAGGAAAGAACAAAAAGAAGGATTAATAATAAAAGAGGTAATGATAAGAGGAGAGAAGGGGAAGGCAGTGGGAGTTTATGTGAACGGTGATATGCAGGAGAAAGCAGAGGAGATGAAAGAAATGATTGAAGAAAATAAAGAAGAGAGTAGGCTGATAATAGGAGGGTATTTAAATACGAGAACAGGTGACAGAGGAAGAAGGGAACGGGGAGAAGAGAGAGGAAGAAAATCCAAAGATAAGGTACTAAATGGGGAGGAAAAAAGTTGTTTAAGAGCTTGCAGGAGTTGGGATGGTATATCTTAAACGGAAATATAGAAGGAGATGAGAAAGGTGAATATACACGCTCAGGAGATGAAAGGGGAACGGTAATTAATTATGTACTGGTGGATGATGAGGTAAGAGAGAAGGTTAAGAAACTAGAGATTAGAGGGACAAATAAGCAAAAGCAATATGAATAAAAGGGGAGCAAATGTAAAAAGTGCAGGAAAAGGGGATTGGTCAAGGGAAGGAAAAGAACAGTTTAGAGAAAAGGTAAGAAATATGAAGATGGGAGAGGGAAATGTGGACGAGGAGATGGAAAAAATGGTAGGAGAAATAAAAATAGTATTAGAGTGCACCAAGAAAAATGAAGTTAGTAAAAGGGGGGAATAGAAGTGGATGGGACGAGGACTGTAAGGAGAAAAAAAGAGGTCAGAAAGGAATTAAGAAAGTGGAGAAAAGAAAAAAGTAATGGGAAAGAATATAGGAAAAAAAAAAGAAAGAGTAAGAGAACAAAATGTTTGAGGAAGAAGCGGAGAAGGCTAGGGCGGAAAAAGAGGTATGGAAGGTAGTAAACAGAGGAAGAAAAAAAACAAAAAGAGTAAACCAATATATTGAAACGAGAGAATGGAAGAAATATTTTTTGGATGTACTAGGAGTGGAGAGAAAAGTTGTAAAGGGAGGAAAATATGGCAGGCAAAGAGATGTGGAAGAGGACATATCAAGGGAAGAAATAGTTAAGGTTTTAGGAAAAATGAAGGACGGAAAGGCACCTGGTATAGATGAGATTCCAAATAAAGTATGGAAATATGGAGGGGAGGAACTAAAGGAATGGGCATGGATAATGTGTAATACAGTATGGAGAGGAGAGGGGTGGCCAGAGTTATGGAAAGAAGGAGTAGTTTTACCAATAGTAACGAAAGGAAAAGGAGAGGAGGTTAAATATTATAGAGGGGGGGGGGGGGGGACGCTGATGCCAACACTGTACAAAGTATATGTAACTATTTTGTCGGAGAGATTTAAGATAGAAGTTGAAGAAAAAAAGATCGAGTCACCGAATCAGACAGGGTTTAGAAAAGGAATAGGGGTAATGGATAACATCTATGTTCTGAACTATCTCGCAAATAAGAGAATTAAAAGGGGAAAAGGGGCAATGATAGCAATGTTCGTGGACTTAAAGGCGGCATTCGACTCATCAGACTGAGGCGAAATAGAAAAAGTTATGGTAAAAAGGGGATAAGAGAGGGACTAATAAAGAGAGTATCAGAAATTTTTAGAAAGACGAAAAGCAGGGTAAAGGTAGGAGAGCAAGGAGGAGATAGTTTCTAGTTGGTGAGAGGTGTGAGATAAGGAGGTCCTTTGAGCCCACTTTTATTCAATTTATTAATATCAGTCTTAGAAGAAGATATAAGGAAAAAAGGTTGGGAAGGAGTTAGGATAGGAAAGGAAAAGATATATACACTGGCTTACGCACACGACATAGTCTTGATGGCAGAGGATGAAGAAGGGATGGCGGTATTAATTACAGGATTAGAGAAATACTTAGATGGGAAAAAGCTAAATGTAAATGTAGAAAAGACAAAGATAATGAAGTTAAGAAAAGGAGGGGGAAGCAAGAAAGAATATACAGGGAGATGGAAGGGAATAATGTTAGAAGAAGTAAAAGAGTATAAATATTTGGGATATATCTTGCAAACGAATGGAGATCATACAGCTCATATAAGTGAAAGAATAAAAAATCAGCAGGGATAATGAAACAGATATAGCGAATAGGAAAAAGAAGGTTAAAAAAATAGGAGAAGGAGAATGTGGTTATTTGATACGCTGGTATGGCGAGTATTAGGTTATGGAGCAAAGATATGGGGATGGAAAGAAAGGAAAGATATTGAGAGTTTACAAGAAAGGTATATAAGGTGGACACTTGGGTCAAACTGAAAGACGTCATGCTACATGGTGAGTGAAGAAGTGCAAAGGGATAAGTTAAGTATTAGAATGAGAAAGAGGGCATGGAAATTTGAGGCGAAGCTGAGGGAGGGAAAGGGAGGGGAGTTGACGAGAAAGTGTTTGATAGAGATAGAAGCGAAGAGAGGGAGGGCGATCGAATTAACGAGATGGGAAGAAGAAAAGAGGAATTTCTTTAATGATAGAGAAATAGAAGACGGGACTGGAGTAAACTATGAAGAACTGGAAAAAAGGGAGAGGGCAAGACAATTAATAGAAAGATTGGGGATAATTGAGGAATCAAAATACAATAAATGGTATAAGGTGATAAAAAAGGTTTAGAAAAGGGATGGGGAGAGAGAAGGTGGACCAGAAGAGCAAGATTCAGATTTCAATTCTAAATTGATTTATAATTTGAAGTAAAATTATTAAACTCAAAACAGTCTATCAATCCTTTTAATATGAAATTTTGAAATATTTAATAGCGGAATTGTCCTGACATTTTGAATATTCTAATTTGAAACTACTATATTGTGAAATTTTGAATTCGAAACCTCCAAAAACTAATTTAAGAAAAACTTTGGTTTCAAGGCCTCAAAGACTAAACTGCTTTAGAATTGCACACTCAAAGCTATAATTTTCAATTTAAATTATAGAAACTTTGAAGTCGATAATCAAGGGACACGACTGGATAGATTTTTTTACTGAAGAATGTGACCTTTCTTAAAAAAAGTTACTGCCATTTTCACCGTCCAAACTTGTAGAATTTTAAATATTGCGAGAAATGTGTGAACGTCTAAAGTTTAATTATTCTAAAAACTCTCAAAATTATATGCTTTCTAATATGAAACTTTGAGAACTTGGCCACCCTGATGATAGTAAACTTTTCAAATAAAAATAATTAACTTTCAGCGAAAAAAGGATGACTGTTTAACAAAATAGCTGAATTTTTAAACAAAATAATCAAATTTTGAAGCAAAAGAGACGTAAAAGAACCAACGATATAACAGTAAACTTTTTAACAACAGCAAAATAGTATAATTTGCAATAAAATAATTAAATTTCAAAAAAAGTTAGCGTATTCATGTTTCCGCATTCATATTTTTTGGTTAAAAATTCTACTATTTGGTAAAAGCTGCAGAAGCTGATAAAATGAAAATCGGATACATTATATTTTGCATCGTTCAACACAGCAGGTACCGAAGAGATCTCCCCAAATTCGATAAATAAAAATAAGTATTTGTCATTTCAGTACAGTTGATTCTTAATTGGTACGTCTGGTTTAAATCTTTAGTTAAGGGCAATTAATGTCGAATTTCAACAAAAATAATCAAGTACCTCTTATTTACGAAATAACTTTTTAATTTCAAATGTAAATATAATTTAATATAGAGTTTTCAAATAGAATTTTGCTGCAACTACTTCTTAACGAAAAATAAAAAAAATAAATTAGCAGAAAAATGTTGTCAACGGGGGGGGGCTGCCAAAAAAGAAAGAGCTGTAAAACATCAAATTAATTTCTTTTTTTCTCAATATAAATTCGAGTACATAATGCTTCACAAAAGTTCGGAGTCAAGTGCTGGATTTAAACGCATTGCTAATTTTTAATATACTTAAATAAACAACATAATATTGTATTTGCAAATATAACCTCGAATTAAATGAAATATTTTAGGGCTGTCAATGCGTAAATGCGTATCCCCTATCGCACTGTTTTATCTCTCGAGTAGCTCAGTTACGTGACTAGGCTGCACTCGACTTTCGACCTTACGAAAAAAGCAAGTAGGCCGTTCTTGTACCCACCCACTCAATTGTACATACTAAAACAAGAAAATAGTGTAAATTATTGTGTTGCAGAGTCTTTCGAGAAAGATATGATTTAAAGATAAAGATATGTAAAATTCTGCGTTTTTCTGTCATCACAAATCAGGTTAAATGGTATCAACATTAAGCATCTAGTACTTATCGTACCAATCTCACAGAATATCAGAGATAAAAAAATTTCAAAGATTTTAGCTTTTGTGATTTTCGTTAAATAATCATAGTTTAAACTATTATTTAATCAATTAATTGATTTTAATTTTAAGTATAATAATGATAAATTATAATTATCGAAAATTGTGTATTCTGGCATACCCACCCAGATAACAATCGTGCGACGCACGCTTCAAGCACGCATGCGACAGGCACGATGCGACCCATATCGCACTCAAATGGCAAGCACATTCCGCGATTAAGTGATGGGTAGCTGCGTGCGTGCAAAATGAGGCTCATTCAGCCATCACTCATGTTATTTTGTCGTAGTCCTTACTGAAGACATATAAACAATATGTCAAAATTAATCGAAAAAAATCGATCAAATTAATACTTTATTTCAAATAATTTAGGTATTTATCTGATTTCAAATGATATTTGTACATGCGCATTATACATAAGCAGATGTCAAACTTCACGTTTCACCGATCATCGTAGTCGACCTTGCCGCCAAACAGGTTATATGAGCGCCTAGTTGTGGTATACGTTAGTCACGCTTTTACAGCAGAAAATTGCATCAAACTAAATCATATCTGGGTGCTAATCTGGAAAATTGCACCCGCTTCCATCGAAATCACGGTAAAATTTCAGCCAAAACCACGTCTCAGGATCGTGAGACTGGTGGTTACAGTCTGTAATGGAATCAATACGACAATCCAGCAAAAGACTCGTGCACCCTGAGAACACGGAGCGACCAAAGGACAACCTTGCTTGGCATCTCCAAAAACGCCGATGATAAAGACGATCAATTTAACAGAATATTCCGGGTACAATCGTTGCAACTCCCTTATAAGGTCTCGATACCTCTCTTTCTTTTCATTCTCCTTGGTTATGATGTTTTTGTCAGCTGGTGCCGAAAATTCGATAACAAACATGGTTCGCTTCTCGAAGTCAAGAAGAACCATGTCAGGCGATATTAAGGTTAATGCCGTAGGAGTGACAGAGATGGTAATAAAGCACTCTTAGAGCCGCATTGTGCTTTTGAATGTAGGTCGTTCCCGCGTGAGTTGGACAACTAGATAGTATGTGAGCTAAATGCTCGGGGTGTGCATGGCACGCCCTGCAACTATCATCGGGAATGTCTTGGTTCAAAATGTGGCGACGGTATGTTAAGGTGGAAATGACACCGTCTTGACATGCAAAGATGAAACTCTCCATACTAAACTTTAATCAGGATTATTTAAGGAAAGCAAACGTTAGCTCACAAGACATCGACTGATCCTTGACATTTCTGTGGAAGATACTGTGCATCCTCTTATCGAGGAGCTGTTCACGAAAGTTTTTCTCTTGTGCTTTCTTGATCCAGGCTTTCAGGAGTGATTACTCGAGATAGATAAGATTTGATGCATTTTGCTCACCCCTAATACTTAAGTCAAGTCCGAGTGCTTCAGCAGCCTCCTCCGTTGCTTTGTACAGAAAAGCTCCTTTGCCCACTTCTTCGTGATTCCTGACCATTTTAAGAAGAGGGTCTCTTCCATTTGCAACTCTATGTGCTATACCCAGAATAATCCTGTTGTGAAGACATTCAAGACTCAATATTCCGCGACCCCCTTGACGGCGTGAGATGTACAGTCGCGGAACGGAAGACTTAAGGTGCATGCTTTTGTTCATGTGCATAACCTTTCTTGTCCCGATATCAAGAGATCTGAGCTCGTTCTTCCTCCATGGAACTACTCCAAATGAACAGAGTAGTACCGGGACGGCAAGCATGTTCGTTGCAGATACTTTGTTCCTCGCCGACAGTTCGGAAGACTAAATCTGTCGGATGAGACGTTTGTATCTGCTTCGGAGAGTATCCTTTATAGATGTCACATCCTGAATGCGGCTCTGTGGCACGCCCAGGTATGCATAAATCTCTCCAGCGCATAGGTGTCGTATGGCGCTTCTATCAACGAGCTCATGATCTTCAGGGATTCCATCAAGTTATCCTCGCTTCAAATAAACCTTGGCGCATTTGTCTAACCCAAATTCCGTTCCAATTTCCTTAGTATATCGTTCGACAATCCCTAGAGCTAGATGCTGTTGCTCTTTGTTTTTAGCATAGATCTTAAGATCGTCCATGTAAAATAAATGAGTGACCTTGTACTTTCGATTTGCAGGATTCCCGCGCACGTACCCCTCGAAATGGCGAAGTGCTAGAGATAGTGACAATAATGTAAGGCAAAAGAGGAGTGGGCTCATGGTGTCACCCTGAAAGACACCGCTCTAAAAGGTGACCTTGTTAGTTGTCACACCATTTTTTCCATATGAGATAGTAAATCTGGTTTTCCAAAGCGGCATCAATCTCTCTATGCACCCAAATATTTGCGGACGAACCTTTAAGATTTCCAAAAGACAGATGATAAGTCTATGGGATGTCGAATCGAAAGCTTTCCGATAATCAATTCAGGCCATCGATAGGTTACGCTGGTAGAATGCTGCATCTTTGCAGACACATCTGTCGATGAGCAGGTTCTCCCGACATCCGGCTACGCCTTTCTTTGAGCCTCGTTGTTCATACATTTCTTGCCATACAGGTTCAATTGCCCGAACAATCCTATCATTTAGGACAGCTGTGAATATCTTATAAAGCGTGTTCAGACAAGTTATTGGCCTGCAATTCTTCCGGTCAGTTAAGTTGCCTATTTTCGGCAGAAGTATTGTGCGCCCTTCCACCAACCACTCTGCAATGGGCTCTTTCGACTTCAAATATGAGGTGAAAATACGGGCCAAATGCTGATGGGTTGAAGAAAACTTCTTCCACCAGAAGGTTTTGATACAATCTGGTCCCGATGCGGAATAGTTCTTCATCCCTCTTAATACTTTTTTCACCTCCTCTTTAGTGATGGGTGGTCATTCTTTATCAGGCGTTATGAGGGCAACACATAACTCCTTGAAGCTCTTTATATTTTCTGAGTCTTCGTCCAGTCTATGCTGCACTTCGTAGACTTCTCTCCAAAATACTTCGACCTCCTCTGGTTTGGGTGGGTGTTCGACAGTAAATGGAGGGTCTTGGAAGCGTCGAGATAGGTCAGACAGAAACTGCTGATTTTCTCTGACCCACCTCTCCCTTCGCACTAGACTTCTCTTAGCGTCAGATAGTATCCGTATTCTCTCAACAATATGCTGTCTGATGGTCAGCAGCTTTGACTTGTTAAGTGTGTGATAACGGGTCCGGA
>NC_046661.1:13075578-13079809 GCF_010883055.1 Belonocnema kinseyi | reverse complement strand
TTGTAACCATATTCAGCAGAAACCCTTGGTACAGGAACCCTCTATCCGCAACCCGAGGACGCGTTCGGTGGCTTTGTCACAGGCCCTTCGGTTTGATTCTAGTAGAATCAAAATTGATTATATATTAGGACTTGCATGTTGGTGGTGGTAGTGAGAAAGTGTGCAGTGACAGATGACAAGTTTTTACAAAGTTTGTGTGGAAGGTGTGAGTGGAGGGTAAGGGTGGAAGTCTTGGAGGTAAGTACGGTTGTCAGGGGTACATTGGAAATATATAAATTAATTTACATTTTAGTTGGGGGTGGGATTTGGCTAAATATGGAAAGAGAGGTTAGGTTTGCAAGGGATCGGGGTAATTTTGTGTTTAGGTTCTTGGGCCTTTATGGAGGGCAAGGGTGGTTCTTGTAGTGATGGGGGATGTTAGGGGTGAGAAAAGGGTTGCTAAAGGGGATGTGATAAGTGAAATAGGGCAAAGAAACTGAAATTTTAAGGCGGTAAGCGGCGGCAGCCTTAAGAGTCATCTGTGGGCGGCATTGAGTACTTTTGTGTATGGATAGGTTACAGTTACCGACGGACGAGCGGGAGGTGGGCAGCGAGAGTACTGGCCGTGCAGGTAGTGAAGTAGACGGGGAGGAAATTTCCAGAGTGACACGATGGCCAGTTGTGCGTGGCCCGGTGTCAAGTGGCGCGTCAGGGAGAGGGAAGAATCGGAGCGCAAGAAACGATCAGGCAAGGGAAAGAGCATCTAGTGCAAGTTAGGGAGAGGATTTCTTGAAGAGGAAAAGGGAAAGCAAAGAGAGTCCGAAGAAAAGCGCGCTAGAGAGTCCCTTTAAAACAAGCGTACGAACACGTAGGTCAACCCCCTCCCCCCAAATGGAGGGGCAGACGGAGAAGGTGGCTATCGGGGTGCTAATAGACGAGATCAGAGGGTTAAAGGGAGGACTTAAGGGGTGCTATGGAGCAGATGGAAAGTATGAGGGAGGACCTGAGGGTAAGAGATGAGAGATGGGGAAAGGAAGGAAAAGAGCTAAGGGGAAAAGTAGAAGGATTGCAGAGGGAGTTGATGTCGGTAAGGAAGGAAAAAGAGGATAAAATAAAGGAGATGGAAGAAGAGATTAGGATGTGGAAGGAAAGGGCGGAAAAAAGACTGGAGAAGGTGAAAGGCCGGTCGGGAATGGAAGCAGTAGACAGGAGGGAGGGTGAGAAGCAAGGCATTTGGGAGAAAGTGGAGATCACGATAGCAGAAAAAGTGGGAGAGCGTAGGAATGAAAAGTAGGGGAGAGCGGATAGGGAAAGGATAAGAGCAATGGAGTTGAGAATGGAGAGCAAAGAGAAGGCAGGTAGGAGAAATAATATAGTGATAAGAGGATTGAAGTTCAAGAGCGGGGTAGAAAGGGACGGGGTGAAAGCGCTGCTAAAGAGCATAGGGTGGAGTTGTCCGCATTTAAATCTAACCTATTCTTGTCCAAGTAACGTCTCAACCTCTTCATCATCATGCGTAACAAAAATAGGATAAAGGACGATTAGGTTTTTATTGATCAAGATTTGACGAGGAAGGAAAGGGATGTTCATAGAATGCTAAATGACAGGGCTAGGAAGGAGAGGAGCGAAGGGAGATCAGTGAAGGTAGGGTATCGGAAAATAAAAATAGACGAGAAAATGTGGGTATGGGACGAGGAGAAGGAGCTGTTGAAGGAAGTGCAGGGGAATTTTTTTCGGAGGAAGTAGGGGGTGGGAGTAAAGCAGGGTGGAGGAATGTTAAAGATGTTGCACTGGAACGTAGCAGGGGTAAAGAACAAAGATGAGGATTTCTGGAGGTATATTCAGGAATTTGATGTGATTGGACTGGTAGAGACGTGGGTAGAGAGAAAGGGATGGGATAGAGTAGCGCGAAAGTTGGCAAGGTGGGATAGGGAATATAAAATGATGAAAAGAAAGGTGAAAAAGAAGTACAGGAAGTGGAAAGAAGGAACCTCGAAAAGGGAGGAGTACGTAGAAATCAGGAAGGAGTTAAGGGCGATGTGTAAGAAGAAAGAGCAGGAAAAAAAAAGAAAAAGATCTGGAACAGGAGTTGAGAAGTATGAAGACAGAATAGGACGGGTGGAAGATAATTAATAGGTTTAGGAAACGTAGGGTGGAGATAAGTGAGAAGATAGGGAGCGACGAATAGAGGAAATTTTTTAAGGATTCATTTCAGGGGTCAGATACTCGAAAGAGAGATGAGAGGATTAGAAGAAACAGAGAAGTAGATGAAGAGGAGCTGAACATCGAGATAAAGAAGCAGATTGGGAAGTTGAAAAAATCGAAGGCAGCAGGGATTGACGGGGTAGAGAACGAAGCGTGGCTGTTTGGCACACAAGAGGTAAGGCAGAGACTGAAGGGGGCAGTGAAAAAAGCATGGAGGGGGGAGGAATTCCCAAGAGGGTGGAGAGATGGGTTGATCGTACCACTGTATAAGAAAGGGGATAGGGTCAGGCAGGAAAATTATAGAGGAATTACGCTCATGAATACTGCGTACAAAATATACGCGATGGTGTTAGCAGATAGGCTGTGAAAGGATGTTGACGGGAAAGGAATATTGCCGGTCACGCAGACAGGCTTTAGAAAGAGCAGGAGCACTATTGACAGTATTTACGTCTTGCAAAACGTGCTGTATAGAGAATTAACCAAAGAGGGTGCCAAAGTGTACGCGTTTTTTGTAGTTCTAAAGAGCGCGTTCTCGTCAGTGGATAGGGGGAGGTTGTGGGAGGCAATGAATGAGAGGGGAGTGAAGAGGGACCTCATCGAGGAGTTAGTAGGAGGAGTTAGGGTAGGAATGGTCACTCGCATATGCAGATGACATAGTGCTGTTGGCGAACAGTGAAGAGGCTTTAAAGGAGATGATGAAGAGGTTAAGACGTTACTTGGACAAGAATAGGTTAGAGTTAAATGCGGACAAGTCGAAGGTTATGGTGTTCAGGAAAGGAGGTGGGAGAGATGGGGGAGGGGAATGGCGGTACAGGAGGTGAGAGTTTGTGTACCTGGGCTTCCTGTTTCGAGGAAATGGGGGAGTGGTCCGTCATATAAAAGAGTGAGTGAGAAGGGCAAATGTGGTGGTGAGGCAGATGTGGGGGCTGGGGAAGAGATTGTTCGCAGATGATTTTGATAGGAGAATGAAATGGTTTGATTCGCTAGTGATGAGTGTTATTTTACGGAGTGAAGGTGTGGGGTTGAAAGGTAAGTGAGGAGGTAAATAGGATACAGGAGAGGTATGTAAAGTGGATACTGGGGTTGGCAAGGAATACGCCGAACTATATTGTCAGAAGGGAGACAGCAAAAACGAGTTTAGGGATTATAACAGGGAGTCGAGCATGTAAATATGAGAAGAAATTTTTGGAAGAGGGGGGGAAGTAAATTGGTTAGGGAGTGTTGGTGGGAGAAGGAGAACATACGTAGTGGTGCAAAGATGGAGGTGGAAAGGGAAAGGTATTTTGGAACAAATGGATTGCAGATGGATGAAATTAGCAGAATGCACGAGGAAGGAAGAAAGGTATATGAGTTGGTTCAAAAGAATGGCATGGAGAAAGAGAAGGCAGAAGGAGAGAATAAGAGAGTCAAGCTATAACGGAAACAATGTGTGGATCATGCCAAGGGAGAGAGTGCAATATTTGTGTAAGAAAGGAGAGCAAGGAAGTCAGGAACTTATAGCGAGAATGAGGTGCGGTTGCATGGATAATTATAATAGGTTCTGGCTTTCTAGAGAGAAGAGAATGTATGAATTGTGCGGGAAGGGGGATGCAAAATTGGAGCATTGGTTGGAGGAATGTGAAGAGGTGGAAAGGAGTGGGATAAGCATGGAGGTATTGTTGCATAAAAGGGGTGACAAAAGGGCAGAAGCATGGACGAAGGGGGTGTTGGGTAAGATAGAGAAGAAGAGAAGGAAGGAGGAAGAGAAATGGAGAAGGATAGATTGTAAATAGGAGAGGAAGTAGATATAAGAGAAGTGTAAATATTGTAAATAGTAGTTAGGTTTTAGGTGTTAGCCGCGGAGACAGAGGCTGGTAATGCGAGGATTAGCGACAAAAGAGCGAAATGCGTGCGAGGCGAGGCGCAGCGAGGAAGGTTAGGCTATACGAGCGAGCGGATTAGTTATAAGGTGTGGATAGATAGTACTTTGTAAGACGTAGTTGTAAGAAAATTCTGTAAACAAATGGAAGTGTAAGCAAGTCACTTTTTTAAGGCCAGCAGGCCAAAA
>NC_046661.1:13072670-13075478 GCF_010883055.1 Belonocnema kinseyi | reverse complement strand
TTTGATTCCTCTAGAATCAAACCGAAGGGCCTATGACAAAGCCACCGAACGGGTCTATAAGGATGGACGAACCCCTTTCCCTAGCTTCTCGTGGGAACAACAATGACAACACCAAACATAGTTGTAGTAATTACGGTTCAAAACAACAGAACGCGCAGGGCTCCCGACAATGGGTCGGCCAACAATGCCGACCAATGTAGAGCTGGGGGAGCCAATGAAAATGGATTCAATGCGATGGATCGGCGGGATCTCGCGACCTTTGGGCGGACGGAGCAACTGAATCACGACTTGCTAGAGTGCTACGATGCGAGTGTGGCCCGTAATGCGGTTACATGGCACGGCTGTATGCTCTGTGGTGCGAGAAACACCCGGAGCTATCGCACTTTTCGCAGCAACAAAGAAAGAGAGGCGACACTACGACCAACCGCGGGCAGGCATCCAATAGATAAAGAGCTATGCTTTACGACCCGGAGAAACATCAACACCAAGGGTTCTCTCAAGCCTAATGATCTGCCTGAAATGGATAACGAGCTTCATGGATATTTTTCCGATGAATCCGACCTCTGGACTATCAATTATTGTGTGTATAATGCGGCGAGAGCTTTGGCCGATGCGAACCGTAAAACAAAACCAACGGCTGATCATAAGACCAAAAGACGAATGCATCAACTTGCCATAAAGATAGACTGGACAAGACAGTACACGTCCCTCATTCAATGTATGCTTGACAGGAATTTTACCGCCAAGGTTCGAAAGTTCGCGCGCGAACTCCGGACCCGTTATCACACACTTAACAAGTCAAAGCTGCTGACCATCAGGTGTCATATTGTTGAGAGAATACGGATACTATCTGACGCTAAGAGAAGTCTAGAGCGGAGGGAGAGGTGGGTCAGAGAAAATCAACAGTTTCTCTCTGACCAATCTCGATTCTTCCAAGACCCTCCAGTTACTGTCGAACACCCACCCAAACCAGAGGAGGTCGAAGTATTTTGGAGAGAAGTCTACGAAGTTCAGCATAGACTGGACATCCCATTTCGACATCCCATAGACTTATCATCTGTCTTTTGGAAATCTTCAAGGTTCATCCGCAAATAGTTGGGTGCTCGTTGATAGAAGCGCCATACGACACCTTTGCGCTGGAGAGACTTATACATACCTGGGCGTGCCACAGAGCCGCATTCAGGATAAGACATCTATAAAAGATACTCTCCGAAGCAGATACAAACGTCTCATCCGACAGATGTGGTCTTTCGAACTGTCGGCGAGGAACAAAGTATCTGCAACGAACATGCTTGCGACAGTACATCTCACGCCGTCAAGGGGGTCGCGGAATATTGAGTCTTGAATGTCTTCACAACATGATTATTCTGGGTATAGCACATAGAGTTGCAAATGCAAGAGACCCTCTTCTTAAAATGGTCAAGAATCACGAAGTGGGCAAAGGAGCATTTCTGTACAAAGCAGCGGAGGAGGCTGCTAAAACACTCGGACTTGACTTCAGTATTAGGGGTGAGCAAAATGCATCAAATCTTTTCTATCTCGAGTACTCACTCCTGAAAGCCCGGATTAAGAAAGCACAAGAGAAAAACTTTCGTGAACAGCTCCTCGATAAGAGGATGCACGGTATCTTCCACAGAAATGTGAAGGATCAGTCAATGTCTTATGAGCTAACGTTTGCTTTCCTTGAATCGCCCGGATTGAAGTCTGGTACAGAGGGTTTCATTTTTGCATGCCAAGACGGTGTCATTTCCACCTTAACATAACGTCGCCACATTTTGAGCCAAGACATTCCCGATGATAGCTGCAGGGCGTGCCATGCACACCCCGAGCATTTAGCTCACATACTATCAGTTGTCCAACTCACGCGGGAAAGACCTACATTCAAGGGCACAATGCGGCACTAAGAGTGCTTTATTTCCATCTCTGTCACTCCTACGGCATTCACCTTAATATCGCTCCTCTAAATGCTTCTAGGGAAATTGAGTGAATTGTCGAGAATAGGAAGTGCCGCATATACTGGAACTTTATATTCTCGACAATTGTTTCTGTTGCTCACTCGAGGCCTGACATGGTTCTTCTTGACTTTGAGAAGCGAACCATATTTGTTATCGAATTTTCGGCACCAGCTGACAAAAACATCATAACCAAGGAGAATGAAAAGAAAGAGAGGTATCGAGACCTTATAAGGGAGTTGCAACGATTGTACCCGGAATATTCTGTTAAGCTGATCATTCTTATCATCGGCACTCTTGCAGGTGCCAAGCTTTCACTTGCTAATAGCCTAAAAAGCATCCCTGCGTGTCAACAATATGCTAGAACACTTGCGGGAAAAATGCAGAAGGCGGTTGTCCTTGGGTCACTCAGTGTTCTTAGGGTGCACGAGGCTTTTGCTGGATCGTCGTATTGATTCCTTTACAGACTGTAACCACCTATCTCACGGTCAATAGACGTGGTTGTGGCTGAAATTTTACCGCGATATCGCTGGAAGCGGGTGCAATTTTCCAAATTAGCACCCGCTCCCGGCGAATTCCTGCGGTTGTCCGTATGACAAATTTTTTATTATATATATATAACAACCGCAGGTTTCTGGTATTTGAATAATAATGTTTAAGGCAAATGAAAAATTAGTCGAGGAAAAATAAGGAAATAATTTTGAAAAGGAAGATCTCGGACACCCTGTCTAATTGCACTAGTAATAACTAGCAAAACATTTCTAGAAACTAAAAATTACGTGCAGGGGGCTGTTCACATATTACGTAATGCAATTTTCAACCAATTTCAGACTCCCCTCCCCGATTATAACGCAAC
>NC_046661.1:13067181-13072570 GCF_010883055.1 Belonocnema kinseyi | reverse complement strand
AGAATATTCAAATATTACTGTCTGATGTTTTCTACATTAATAATTTCAAACTCAGAATGATTAGTTTATAAAATATTTATTTATTATTGCACAAGAAACAAAGTAAAAAAAGGACATGAGCAGCGCTGCCAATTTCAACACAACTCATTGCCAACATAAGCCTAATAAAAACCACGCTAAAATTTGAACCGATTATCGCATGAAATCATAAAATCGACGTTACGTAATGCAATTGATGACCCCTTTCCCATATAACACTTCGTAACTAATCCCCCCCCCTGGCGCGTTACGTAATATGTGAACGGCCCCTAATAAGAAGGAGGGGGGTGGGGTAAATATTTGGTGACGATTTGTTCCAGGCGTGAGAAGGGGGGGGGGGCTTGGAGAGGGCATGTTATCCTTTACGTAAATTAAGTGCAGCATCTTTTTAAAATGAAGTTAAATTTGAAACCAAAATTTTAAATACAATTTTGTACTTCACTTTTCAGAGGCAGCCAAAGACTGTTCCCACTTTTGAGGAAATTGGGACAAAGAAGAGTTTAAAGAGCATATGAAAGAGCTTTTACGCTGTACGAAACAAAGATTCCGCAGACTGACGACGAAGATTTTGTGGACGATGAATCTTAAAATTGATTATGTTTTTTTTTCTTATGTTAATTAACTTAAAGCATTATTTCGTTTTTTAAAGCTTTTTAACTTATAAAGTTTATATTAGAGAGAAACTCTGTTTATATTATTGGCAATTTTATATATTGTTAATATTTATATTAAAATTAAATTTTTGTATTAAAAAAATATTGTATTTGATTCAATAAAATTTATGTTTTTATTTATTTCGAAAATTTCTTATTGCAAAATTCATTACGAATTTAATTGTTTATGCTACTCGTAGAAGGGATGCATTTCATCGGCACGCGTGCGACTCGCACGAGTTGCGACACAAGTCGCGCATATGCGGACACATCTGTTTGGTGATCTGCGTGACAGTTTATTCGCATGCGTCCCTGCAACATGCGTGACACCTGCGCACATATTGTTATCTGGACAGAAGAATATTTAGGGAGTTGTTTGCAAAGAAACGGGGGAGTTTATGGGCAGGAGTTTGAGCCTTCAAGGGGGTCAAAAAGTGGTTGTCGTAGTGCTGGGGGATGATAACGGAGAGGAAGGGGCGTTGTGGAGGGGCTGTAGGGGATGGAATAAAGTGCGATAAAGGGAAATTATGGGATGGCAGGCAGCAACAGTCTTGAAAGACATCTGTAGGTTGCAGAAGCTACTGCCGCATGGAGCAGTCCCAGTTATCGAAGGAAGAGCGGGACGATGGGGAGCGGGAGATAGCCAGCGAGGGTACTGGTTTTTAGATAAGGGCAGGTTTGACCCAAGAAATTTTTTTTGCCTGCCGTACTTTTTTCGCCAACGCTACATTTTTCTGAGATGGGCTGCCTTTCCTCGGCAGGGGTTCGTTGTTAGATGAAATACTTAATGCGAATAAAAAATTACAAATGACTTTTGTTTTAAATTCGAAGTTAAAAATCTATAAATTTATGGAATATAATAAAAACTCAATTTTAAACTAAAAGTGTATTTGTAAAAGTATTTGTTGTTATTATTTTGCAGGCATTTTCTAAATATACCTCGTATGTGTAATCAATTTAAAACAGTTTTAATAATATTTGTACGAGTCACAATGATATTTATGGTAAATCACTAATTAAACATCAGGAAACAAAAATTTGCATTTTTATTTTTTACTCTTAAAACTAATTTGAGGACATAATGATAGTAATCTAAATCTGTCTTGTTATTATATAGAATCGTAGATTTAAAAAATCAATTTTCTGAATTTGAACCTTTTCGTTTCTTGAAATCCGGGGACCAACGCTTTTAGCGTCTCCGAGCGTTGAGCGAGTTATTGAATTTGAGTGCTCAATTGCAGAAAATTTTTAATTCAAACACTTAATAAAAATTAAAATGGCTACTCTAACACAATATTTAACCTGAACGTAGAAAGAGGAATATTCTCCTAAAGAAAGTTTCAATTCTTATGTAAAAAATCGTTGCTTTCTCCGAATTTTTAGTTTTAAAAATGTTCCGAATTTGCATACCCGCAAAATTAATCTTTTTGAAAACAGCTGATCATACTTGAAAATTATGCAGGATATAAAATATGCGGCTTATTAATAAATGTATTTTTGCATCAGTCTCTGTAAATTATGTATACTTATAAACCTCTCAATAAGCGATCATCCATAAACTACATTAACAATTTCAGGCCATTTACCTCCTCTCCCCCAATTGACAAACGTTGATTTGGTAATACACCCCTCCCCTCCTCCAGTAACGTAGACTTTAGGTGAAACCCGATTTTACGTTTATACTGATTTTTTGTGGTTATAGCGAGTCAAGCTGACAATATGCTATATTGTCTACGTAATCATGTGGTGAATTATAAACTTCGGAAATGAATCAACAATTAAAATAAAAGTCACACAAATAACAGACTAACAAGAAAATAATAAATCCTGACCAAAATTAAATTTAGCTGAAATTAGAAAATTTCATACATTTCAAAAAGCATAAATTTTTGAAACTCATCGTTTGAAAATTAACCATTTTGGTTGAACTTATTCTTTTTAGTTGAAACTTCACCTCTTTGGTTGGAAATGTGCCTATTTTGTTAAAAATTCGTCTTTGTCGGTGAAAAGTTCAACTACTTTTGTACTTGTATTTGTACTAATAGTTTTGTACTTGAAATTAAAATCTTCTTAGGTTGAAATATCAACTAATACGTTTTGCGTTGAGAATTTGTCTTTTTTGTTTTGAAAAATGTAACTATTTAGTTAAAAATTGAAATAATTTGTCAAAGTCATTTTTTTGTTGAGCATTCATAATTTTAGTAGAAATTTCGCCTTTTCTGCAGGAAAATGAATCCTGTTTAACAATCCACCTTTTCTGTTCAAGATTTATCATTTGAGTTGCAAGCTTCACCCTTGGTTGTAAATATACCTATTTTCTTTTGTATAAGTTTCTGAAATAATACATTGCTATTTACTCCTCAAATTTGAATCAGTGAGAATTCCATAATTTTTAGTGAAAATATTTATTGACTCCAATCAGAAACGTACTAAACCCGTTAACGTATGTACTTAAAAAAAATTATCGATAAATTTTAAATGGTTAATATACACGAAACGTTAATTTTACTGCACCCCCCCCCCCCCCCCCCCCCCCCCCCCCCCCCCCCTTCCGTTTCGAACCGCGTCTTTTATACTTTGTATATAATTTTGCGTTATGATCTGCCGTTTTCGAGAAAAATGATTTTTTCTGTAAAAACATGCTAGTTTATTTCTCCTAATTCCACGTTGTTCATTTTGAATCCACACGAAGAAAATGTATTCATTAAAAATTTGGGCAATGTCATTTAAATTAATTTATAAATTCGCTACTCAGTGAATTTAAACCCTCGAAAGCCTTTTGACTCATCAGTTTCTAAACATAAACCAAGAGTGCGTAAACACGCGCAGCCATCTTGGCCAAACAATATAGGTTTTATAAATCTTCTAGCTACTTATCAGACGAACTCTAACCATACACACGCGCCCGACACGAATCGCGCACGTGGATGAGCTTGTGTGCGAGTCACATGCAGGCGAACCTACTTACCAGTTCTTAAATTTGTCAGGCAAGCTTGTGAGTGCTTTGAGAATCTTTCCTAATCACTCGTAATATTTTTGTAAGTATTATTTGTCGGATTATATTCAAATGTTCCTCTACGATGCTAGTAGTGAATTCGACGGAGAGGAAATTTCACACACGCCACGACGACCAACTGTTCGTGGCCCGATATCGTGTGGCGCGTCGGGGAGAGAGAAGGAGCGAAACGAAGAAAACGAGAAGACGAAAGAGGAACGATGGAGCAGATGGTGACTATGAAGGAGGACCTGAGTTTAAGAGATGAGAAATGGGAAAAGGAGGTAAAAGAGCTAAGGGAGAAAGTAGAAGGATGAGAGAGGGAGATGGTGTCAGAAAGGAGACAGAAATTAAAGTGAGGCAGATGGAAGAAGATATTTGGATGGGGAAGGAAAGGGCAGAAGAAAGGTTTGAGAAGGTGGAGGGCAGGTCGGCAATAGAAGTAGGTGGGAGGGGGGAGGATGAAAAACCAGGTGTTTGGGAGAGGGTAGAGAATATGATAGAAGAGAAAGTGGAAGAGCGTAGGAATGAAAATAAGGAAAGAGGCGGATAGGGAAAGAGTAAGGGCAATGGAGTTGATAACGGAGATAGAAGAGAAGACAGATAAGAGAAATAATATTATGATAAAGAGGATTGAAACTTAAGAGCGGGGAAGATAGGGAGGGGGTGGAAGCACTGCTACGGAGCATAAGGTAAGGGAAAGGCAACGTAGTGATAGTTAGGCTGGAGGGAAGAAAGGAGAATGAAGTTGCGGTTGTGGACTTGGAGAGATGGACAAATGTGAATCATGCATCTATTCATCCTACTGTGATTTCGGCTACAGGCAATGTGCACGCAAGCTGTACTGAACATCTTGAAGATTTGAGTCAGCAAGGTATTGGTAGCAGCTCAGAAGGCGAGTTTATTAAACACCTGTTGCATTGTAAGAAACTTTTGCGACATCAGGAAGCAAGCGACTGAAAACCAGTTGGGTGGCAGATGCTAGTTTTAAGAAAGCGCCCAGAGGTGACTGTTGTCACCTTCAATGCTCGTGCCCGCTGTTTGAATATGGTAGCGGTAAGGGACGAGCTCCAAGCTACACCATGCTCGTAATTGTATACCTACATCATCGCAAAAGGTTTCAAGCATCGTATTAAATTAACTTATAACATCCTTCTCTCATCAGTCACTTGACTTAGTCCGTGGCTATGATGAAAAATCGGGTCAACCCGAGTAAAAGTTAAAAAATAATAATAAACAACTTTAATTAATTTTTTTTTTCAATAATTAATTAATTAACTTTTCCTTAGATTCATTAATTATCAGAAAGAATGAGAGGTTCTCTTAAAAAGTTTCATATTATTGTTTATTTAAAAATAACCACAAATTAGAAAATACTTTTAACAATAAAAAAAGACAAGGATGCAAAAGCAAATTGATCTAATATAGTTTACATGATTAATATGAGATTAAAAATTGGTAATAATAAAAGTGCACTTTCCCAACACGAATGGAATAATAAATATTTTTTCCACTTTAATTACAATAATACTAAAATACTAGCGAGTTTAAATATCTCTTATACACGGAAATTTCTCGAATCCGTAGGACAGTGACCTATCTTATCAGAATGGCCGAGGATTGTAAACTGATCCTAACCTCCAAGTAGTGCACATACATGCCATTTTTATTTATCACAATAATTTTTTCTTGTTAACGCCCC
>NC_046661.1:13064367-13067171 GCF_010883055.1 Belonocnema kinseyi | reverse complement strand
CCCCATAAAAGTTCGGGGAAGTCCGTTATACTATTTTATTGCATCTGGGAATTCAGTTTAAAAAAATGTTAATTCATACGCTAGTTTTGCAGATTGTAGATTCTAAATTTTAACCTATAAGTTTGAAATAAAACGTGACTCTGAGTCAGGTTTGTCAGGAAATAATTGCAACTAACAAATATTGTATGCGAAATAAAAATGACAGTTTGGCCCTTGCTATACCTAGATGTGATAACAATGCAGCAAAACTATTTGCACGGAGACAAACGGTGGAAATAGACTCAGACTTATGATAGGTGTGCATCAAGATTTTGTTAAAGCTTGTGTTAAATTCGACCGTGTAGTTATCAATTAGGTTCTTTCAAAGAGCCAATTGGCGAATAAAATTACGAAAACTCTTTGCGACGTAATCGATAGTAGGTTACGTAATAATATTGATATTAGGATTGTTAAATTGAATCTTCTATTTATAACGACAGTTTCTCATAATTAGAAGAACTATTTTTTGGACTTTTCATGAACTAATGACAGTAATTTAATGCAAAATTAATTTACAGGAGACAAATGTAGAGACAACAGGTTGAAGCTCGTATTACGAATATAACAAAAGGCCATTCAACTTTACTGATAACCCTCTTTTAAATTTTCTTTTAGATCCCTTCAAACAATTAAACAAGCTGATAGTAATATTTGAAACTTGAGTTGCATCTATGCTTATTTTGTATTGAACTACGTGCACTACAGTATTAAGAGTTTTTGAGATTGCGTTTAAAATAGAGTTAACCATCGGAGGGTGTGTTGCAATCCAATATGCTATGACACTTGGTGCGATCTTATTAGCTGTACAGATGATTATGATGATATCCTCTTATGTGGTAATTTCAAGTTCCAATCCCCTATGTGGGGGTTTCAGTGGGAAAGTGCAAGTGCCGGAGCGCTGTGTCGTGAGGTCTCAGATTGGGATTTGACTCACTTGAACGACTTATGTCCGAATTTTCTCCTCTTGCCTGGTATGTGTGGTGCGGATTTGGACCTGATGTTTATCTCGACTCCTTTTGCTCACTTGTCCTCGGGCAGTCTCCGAGGACACCATCTCCTCGGATCATTTGCCTGCTTTGGGTGTTCTAGATGCAATCCCATCGACATCATATTCTTCTTTCAATCGATTTAATGTCAAGAATCTTGATTAGTCTATTTTTCGGAAGGGTACAGAGGATCTCATCCCTGAATTGGCCCTGGCCCTGAAATATGGTGCAAATCCTGCGACCATCTATACTAAGTTCGTCATTTTTGTGTTTCGTATTTTAGTTGATTGTGGGGCAGACGAAAGACCCAATAATTTTGGTGAAATAAGAAGGCTCTTGTGTCCTCTAACATTGCTCCGAGCGTGACCCCCACCCCGCGCACTGTATATGCTGAGATCGACCTTATGAACCGTCTATTCTCGGGGGCAGAGTTCCGGATTGCTCTGAACCCTTCTAAGGCTCGTATGACCTCTGGTCAAGATGGAATCAGCTATGATGATATCAGGGGCCTCTGTTCCAGTTATGGATTTTATTCTGGCCTTTCGCGAGAAATTTGATGGCCATAGGGAGTATTTTAAGCGGGTAGCGTTCAAATCTATAAGACCATGGATCATGGGCTTTCGCTTTCCGAGGCACTTTATTAACTTGGAGTCTAGGCTCAGAACCTCCCATATATGTATGGGCTTCCATTTCCGAAGGATGGGTTGGAACCTTCCTAATGACTGCTTTTTTGGATTTCTTGATCGTAAGTTTCTGGATATAGCCCCTGAAGAGGTTGACACTAATGATATTTTATTTGAACCGAATGGTAAAGTAATAATCGAGTTCGATGGGTTCTTTATTAAGGATAATGTAATTCTGTAGTATCTCTGAATGGATTCTGTTGTTTAACCTTTTTCTCCTTCCTATACATATCTTCTCTTCCTTGGTTTCATATGTTTCAGTGCATTTACTTTGTCTCGTTATCGGAATGAGACAGTCGCGTGTGTTAATGTAGTGGCTTGAACATTAAGTGGCTTTTAACTTTTGTTGGAAACTTGAATTTTTTTATCTGCTGGTTAGTTCTAAACACTTGTTGTACAGCAGGAAGCCACAAACAAGAAGAAGTCTGTAAGACTCAATTTATAATACGACTGAATAAAGTGATTTCTAGTTGTTCAATATTGGTGTTCTTCACTCTGTCCATCCAGCTATCACAATTACAAAGAACTGGCTTCAAAATCATATAATTGTCAACATTTAGAATTTTACTTATTCATTCTTCAATTGAGAGCATAGAAACTGATATCATGAAACTATTTTTTTAAACAGAAATCTTTCAACTGCTCACTTTATAAAAGTTTCAAATTTGAAATTTTGTAATTGAACGGAATTTAACATTGTACATAATGTTGAACGAGATTCCATTTAGTAGATGTAAATTGTTAAGCGCTTGAATTAAAACATTTTTAAGTTTGATAATACAATTTTACAGCTAGTTTTAAATATGGGCTGCAAGAAATTTTTTTAAACAATTAAAAAAAACTCTCTTTTAAAGCATTTTGAAATAAATTTGCTCATTTGGTACGTACCTTCTTTTTTCGAGGAAAGACAGAAACCAGAGGAAGTCGTATGGAATTAAGAATTCCCCTTCGTCCCTCTTTTTCCTTTAATTCTTTCACTGAAGTTGTCGACTTTTCAGAAGCAGGAGGGTTCTGCTCACCTTCCTTCGTAGACAATGACTCTGTTCCAACCTCCGTATTTCCTGAATCGTTTACGTCATTTTCCTGAAAAAGGAGA
>NC_046661.1:13039488-13064267 GCF_010883055.1 Belonocnema kinseyi | reverse complement strand
GGCTGGGCAAGACAGTACGCGTCCCGCATTCAGTGTGTGATTGACTACATCACATCTGGCAGGAATTTTACCGCCAAGGTTCGAAAGTTCGCGCGCAAACTCGGGACCCGTTATCACACACTTAACAAGTCAAAGCTGCTGACCATCAGGCAGCATATTGTTGCGAGAATATGGATACTATCCGACGCTAAGAGAAGTCTAGAGCGGAAGGAGAGGTGGGTCAGAGAAAATCAACAGTTTCTCTCTGACACATCTCGACTCTTCCTAAACCCTCCAGTTACTGTCGAACACCCACCCGAACCAGAGGAGGTCGAAGTATTTTGGAGAGAAGTCTACGAAGTTCAGCATAAACTGGACGAAGACTCAGAAAATATAGATAGCTTCAAGGAGTTATGTGTTGCCCTCATAATACCTGATAAAGAATGCCCACCTATCACTACCGAGGAGGTGAAAAAAGTATTAAGAGGAATGAAGAACTATTCCGCACCGGGACCACATTGTACCAAAACCTTCTGGTGGAAGAAGTTTTCTTCAAACCATCAGCATTTGGCCCGTATTTTCACCTCATATTTGAAGTCGGAAGAGCCGATTCCAGAGTAGTTGGTGGAAATGCGCACAATACTCCAGCCGAAAATAGGCAACTTAGCTGACCCGAAGAATTACAAGCCAATAACTTGTCTGAACACACTTTATAAGATATTCACAGCTATTCTAAATGATAGGATTGTTCGGGCAATTGAACCTGTGTGGCAAGAAATGTATGAACAACGAGGCTCAAAGAAAGGCGTAGCCGGATGTCTGGAGAACCTGCTCACCGATAGATGTGTCTGCAAAGATGCAACATTCTACCAGCGTGACCTATCGATGGCCTGGATTGATTATCGTAAAGCTTTCGATTAGACCTCCCATAAACTTATAATCTGTCTTTTGGAAATCTTAAAGGTTCATCCGCAAATAGTTGGGTGCATACAGAGATTGATGCCGCTTTGGAAAACCAGATTTACTATCTCATCTGGAAAAAATCGTGTGACAACTAACAAGGTCACCTTTCAAAGAGGTGTCTTTCAGGGCGACACCATGAGCCCACTCCTCTTTTGCCTTACATAATTTCCACTATCTCTAGCACTTTGCCATTGCCCGGGGTACTTTTGCAGCAAACCTGCAAATCAAAAGTACAAGGTCACTCATGTATTTTACATGGATGATACATGGTTAGACAAATGCGCCAAGGTTTATTTGAAGCGAGGAAAACTTAATGGCATCCCTGAAGACACTGAGCTCGTCGATAGAAGCGCTATACGACACCTTTGCGCATTCAGGATGTGACATCTATAAAGGATACTCTCCGAAGCAGATACAAACGTCTCATCCGACAGATTTGGTCTTCCGAACTGTCGACGAGGAACAAAGTATCCGCAACGAACATGCTTGCCGTCCCGGTACTACTCTATTCATTTGGAGTAGTTCCATGGACGAGGAACGAGCTCAGATCCCTTGATATCGGGACAAGAAAGATTATGCATATGAACAAAAGCATGCATCTTAAGTCTTCCATTCCGCGACTGTACATCTCACGCCGTCAAGGTGGTCGCGGAATACTGAGTCTTGAATGTCTTCACAACAGGATTATTCTGGGTACAGCACATAGAGTTGCAAATGGAAGAGACCCTCTTCTTAAAATGGTCAGGAATCACGAAAAGTGGGCAAAAGAGCGTTTCTGTACAAAGCAGCGGAGGAGGCTGCTGAAACACTTGGACTTGACTTCAGTATTAGGGGAGAGCAAAATGCATCAAATCTTATCTATCTCGAGTAATCACTCCTGAAAGCCCGGATTAAGAAAGCACAAGAGAAAAACTTTCGTGAACAGCTCCTCGATAAGAGGAAGCACGGTATCTTCCACAGAAATGTGAAAGATCAGTCAATGTCTTGTGAGCTAACGTTTGCTTTCCTTAAATCGTCCGGATTGAAGTCTGGTACGGAGGGTTTCATCTTTGCATGTCAAGACGGTGTCATTTCCACCTTAACATACCGTCGCCACAGTTTGAGCCAAGACATTCCCGATGATAGCTGCAGGGCGTGCCATGCACACCCCGAGAATTTAGCTCACATACTATCTAGTTATCCAACTCACGCGGGAACGACGTACATTCAAAGGCACAATGCGGCACTAAGAGTGCTTTATTACCATCTCTGTCACTCTTACGGCATTAACCTTAATATCGCTCCTCTAAATGCTCCTAGGGAATTTGAGTCAATTGTCGAGAATGGGAAGTGCCGCATATACTGGAACTTTATATTCTCGGCAATTGTTTCTGTTGCTTACTCGAGGCCGGACATGGTTCTTCTTGACTTCGAGAAGCGAACCATGTTCGTTATCGAATTTTCGGCACCAGCTGACAAAAACATCATAACCAAGGAGAATGAAAAGAAAGAGAGGTATCGAGACCTTATAAGGGAGTTGCAAAGATTGAACCCGGAATATTCTATTAAACTAATCGTCCTTATCATCGGCGCTCTTGAAGGTGCCAAGCTTTCACTTGCTAATGGCCTAAAAAGCATCCCTGCGTGTCAACAATATGCTAAAACACTTGCAGGAAAAATGCAGAAGGCGGTTGTCCTTGGGTCGCTCCGTGTTCTTAGGGTGCACGAGGCTTTTGCTGGATCCTGGTATTGATTCCTTTACAGACTGCAACCACCTATCTCACGGTCGTGAGTCGTGATTGTGGCTGAAATTTTACCGCGATTTCGCTGAGAGTGGGTGCAATTTTCCAGATTAGCACACGCTCCAGGCGAAATCCTGCGGTTGTCCTTATGACAAATTTTTAATTATATATATAATAAAATTCAACAAGCAGAACAGTTTGTAGGGAAACCATTTTAGAAAAAATAATAATTTTTTGCACTTTCCGACATAACACTGTTATATGTTTCTTTAGAATTTGCATTCGCTTAAGCTTTCTTTGCTTACTTTCCTAGACTGGTATATTTTTTACTTTTCTTATAAGATAAGTGATACATTGCTGATATAAAAAAAACTTAAATTGCGGACCTTCAGGATCATTGATTTGGTTATCTCCTCCATTTTAAATAAACCATCATCATAATCCATCATAAACCTGCCTCTGGGCAATAAGAAACTAATTTCTTTTATTTTCGACAATGATTTCTTTATTAATAGAAAAGCCTCGTTCCAAATATTGACCGAGTATAAAACCTTTCTTGAAAATATTCCAGAGTATATCTGACCCCTTGTTTGCTGTAATGAGAGTTCTCCAAAAGTGGTGCAGCCGCTCCTTCTCCTTAGCGTAGGCCTTACAGGATAATATCACATCACGTTTAGAACGTAAATTTTTTAACAGCTTTAAAACTAAATAAAACTGACTTCCTGCAAGTCATTGATTCTCTTTATCATTTCCTTATCAGTTATAAAACTTTTTTTAAGTGGAAGCAATTATTGGTTCGCTTATTCCTTATACATTTATGTAGCAGCTTGTTTCGCAACTTGAAAGTCAGATTTCATCATGTATGTTTTATCGACATCTCACAAATGTCAGTAAACTAATAAACTATAAAAATCAGAATGACACTGAATCGAGCACCCAGTTATCAGCACCCAGTTAAATTTTTATAAAATGTAGGTTGGTATCAATGAGCTAAAAAAATAAGAGGCGCCTGCGCTTTGTCAATGTTGACATTTGCGATCTCCCTACCCTATGTTTGGTTTTTTCTCTAAAACATGTTCAAAATCGCCATATTTTCAGCAAAATTTATTAAGGGATGCAACTTGCTAGTCGAAGGAGGTAACTTTCGACACTCGAAATCGAAAATATAATATTTATAGTTAAGATTCGAAAGTATATAGTTTCTCTGAAGATGGAATTGAAAAGATATTAAATATATTTAGCATTCTAACTTATATTATTTTTCTAAGAATGCTGGAAATTTGGAATAATATTTTCACTTCCGGAACTGAATATAATTTCTGGAGACCAATTCTGATATTGGCTTTTAATGCTACTGATATTGTGTGAAATGTATTTAAATTTAATTTTTGGTAGTTTTAGGAAGAAACATTCCATTATACCCAAGAGGAGTTTCATATCAAGTCACTGAGGGCGACCGGAATTTAAAAATTGTTGGACGTCCCTAAACTTAAAAAATTCATCTCAGGCACCACAATCTGGTTTTCTATTCAACAACAAAGTTGTCTTTCATATCAAGAAACGTCGAAGACCGAAAATTGGGACTTTTAACCTCAACTTCCATCACTTTCTTGGAATTCCATCCCCAGTCCAAGTTTAGAGTGCGTAACAAATTCTGAAGAAAATATAATACGCAGATCAAAAGGAACAAATATTCTAAAATTACAAGTACCTAACTTTTATTTATTTCTCTAGCCGTTCTAGGAAAGAAGCGCTGTAAAAGAAAAGAAGGCTTTCGGAAACATTGATTTAATGGAAAAGGAGCGGCCGGCTTCAGTCTAATTGAACTAGATGACGAAATTTTCATTAAAAAAGATTAAAGTCCGGCTTCCAGGTTCGTCTCCCCTAAGATTTCAAGGTCGGGAGGTTTTTTAGGGGATTACAAAATTTATATTTTAGCGGCCACCCTGTAACTTTACTTAGCGCATCTCAGCCTTTTTGTCTGATAGTGATGCCTCTTTTGCCTCTCCGCCGCCCTCTTTTCCTTTGGTTTTCGTCAAATCGTCTTCTCTTACTCATCTATAATGAAAAAAATTGATTTAACCTACAAAAGCTATTCCATTTTTTTAACCCGAAAAGTTAAAAATATAGAAGAGAGTACTCTAATATGAGATATTCTCGTAATATGAGATAGCGGGGTATCTGATAAACTAAGATACCGACTCTGTTGGATCTATCATTAATTAACTTGTAGCCCTTGAAGAAAGAGTAATTTCGTGGTATAGTCCATTTTTCATTGGGCTCCTAAAGATTATAGACGAACTTTTTGTGAAATCGATGGTTGTCGAATTCTTGGAAGGGAATTCTTTAAACCTTATTTATTATTCATTAAATATGTATTTAGCAATCAAATTTGCCTTGGAGTGATGGGGATTGAATAACTAAGTAGGAAAATATCGATAGTGTTGAAGTTTTTCATTGTTCAGGTCAGGCATAGTAAGTGCATCGTTGCACGGTGTTGTTCTCATAATATGAGATACCTGGCTGCGCGGGGGAAATTGGTTACAAAAATGTTTGTGACTACTGCAAAAACTGAATATATCTAAATAGCAGTAAATTTATACTTCGGAAACATAGAATAAAGTTTTTCGTAAAAAATAATACTTTATTTTGCATTTTATTAGCTATTTACTGGGGTATCTCATATTATTAGAATAGTTTGACGAATTTGGAAAAAGCATTTTTTTACATTTTTTTTTATTTTCAGCATAAAAAAATTTTTTAATAAAATTTTTTATTTGAGCTCCTTATGGCAAAATAATTTTTTTTTAAAATGAACTATATTACTTTAATATTCAGCACATAGATTTTCGAAAATCACGCCAAACAGAGTTGGTATCTCATATTTGGGTACTCTCCTTTATTTTCTTTTTTTTTTACTTACGTTCTTTAGACCTCTTTAACTCATCGTTCATTTCCAGAATTTTCGATACCATTTTTTTTCTCTTAAACTCAGAGTGGCCTCCCCCTCAGTGGAAATTTGATCTAATTTTCATCTTTAATTACACTGCCTTTTATAAGTTAAAAAAACGTCTCCGACTTCTTGTTCGAGAAATAGACACATGTCGGATTTTCAACATTTTAACATTCAATTGTTTCTCAAACCAGCCAGAGATTTTGGTTTCCTGGTAATTTACAAAGGCAGAGTAATACTCGTAAAATATCTATTGAGGGAGAAACCACTCTGAGTTTAAAGTAAAAAAATGGAATCTTCAATGCTGGAAATGACTGAGGGAATAACAATGCCAGAAACTGCTCCTAATCTCACAATCTCAATAAACTGCCATCGCATTTTACACCAGCAATGGAATTTTATAACGTAAATTGAAACTAATGCAATGCTTTACAGGAATATTACTTAATGTAATGTTTATACTCATAGAAAATAGTAAGTTATAACTGAAAATACTATCTTTTATATGCTTTTACTTGTTTTGCGGTGTAAAGACTGTGAGATAGATTTTCACTCAAATCTATATCTATAAGAGCATACGTATCACAGTTTTTTTTTCCATTTTGTGAATATATCGGGTCTTGACATATACAGAAAATTTTGCCAAATATTCACTCTGTATTTCGAAAAAACACAAACAATTTTTGAAAACTCCAGCAACACATGCTAACTATAGGAAGATGCGGAATACGGTCGGAGCGCGTGACGTAACAAGTGAGAATGCTTTATCGGGCTGCTTACCGCTGCCGCACACATTAAAAATTATTGAATATGAAAATCAATTGTTCAGAAAACATAATAATTGTCAAGTGCATAAAGATATTAGGATATATTTCAAATTGTTATTTCTGATAAAAAAGAAATTCCTTCTTTTAAATTTCAAATCGATAATTTATTTTTCAGAATTAAAATCAAATAATTATTTTAACTTTGACTTCAAAAGTCTATTTTGTAACCAAACAATTATTCTTAATAATTTTAAAATTATTACTTGTAGTGAATAATTGCTTTGCCGATTTAATAATTTCAAATGCGGTTGCTGATGCGAAACATAAGCAGTGGTTCATCTTTTGTAAACGACGTAAAATTCAAATTTGACGCATTAGGTACTTTTCTTCGCCGACGGTCACATACACATAATGTAATATACACTGGAACCGCGTTTATACCCGTTCTTACCGTTTATATCCTCTTAGCGTTTATATCCGCTTATATCCCTGCTATAGCTCTAATTTATATTCGTTTGCCATCCACCACCTCGCAGTACCGCGTGACAAACAAGCCAATCAGCGCGCAGTGCGGCAATTTCTCCTCCACTGAGGAAAAATTGCTCACTGTAAATCTCTCACTGTAAAAGAAGGTTTGAACAGAAAAAATGATTCTTGCACTAAAAATATGCATTCACCCACAAGCTTTGCAAAATAGTATAACAGACATCCTGTTTTTTTCATAACAATATAGTGCATTTTTATAAACAATTTTATTTATTTGGAACTTTTTCTCAAATTTTTCCTGCATATTTGAGAATCTTAAACAAAAATTTTAAGGAAAAAAAACGAGGAAAAAACTTTTCCTAGTTCAAAATAAATAAAATTGATGATAAAAATGCACTATATTATTATGAAAAAAAACAGGATGTCTGTTATACTATTTTGCAAAGCTTGTGGGTGAATGCATATTTTTAGTATAAATATTTTTTTCTATTCAAACCTTCTTTCATAACAAACGATTGAAAACCAATGATTTTTACCGATTACCAAATTTTGAAAAATAATATCTCGAGATTTTCAAGTATCGCTGCTCCTCAGCGGAGGAGAAACTGCCGTGCTGTGCGTTGATTAGCTTGTTTGTCGGGCGGTAGTGCGAGATGGTGGATATGTATATGCGGCTGTCGGCGAAGAAAAGTACCTAATGCGTCAAATCTAAAATTTACAAGACGGGCGATTGTAGCAGAGTCCGCAAGCCAGACCTTTAGGCGCCGTATCTGTGAGCTACACTAGCAACTGTCCGCTTTGGCCATATCCAGTAGTGGTGAGTGGTGTGGCTGGTTTTTTTTCTGGCCTCTCGTTTTGTCTCCGCCTACGTTTATTATGCCTATGTCTTTACCTTAATAACAAGAAAAGTAATTACCTTAAAAAATTCTGATTATTGGAAATGAAAGAGTAACTTAGAAACTATAGACTGGCGTAAGAAAATAAAAATAGATTTTTTCCGCATTACGTCCCTTTCTTCGCGGTCGGTCACATATTTCAAATAGTTATGTGCATTTTTTCTAGTTATGCCTAACAACGACAAACAAACTTCTCCTGAAAATCCGTCTTTTAATAACAATGAAGCAATGTCTGTCGAACAAAAATCAAAATCAAACCTATCAATACAAAATCTCTCGTTAGACGATGGTTGTTCTGATAAAGATGAACATTTTGAAGTTGTTTGTGTTTCCTGTAAAGAAGAAATTGATTATAATTCTGCAAACTCCGTACCTATCCGCAAAGATTTGAAATCTTTTCTAAAAAGGTCTCTCGAAGGAATTCAGATTTTTGTTGAATTCAAAAATATCAAAAGTCTATCAGACCACGCCGAAAATGTTTTGTCCCATCTTTTGATAAGTCGTGAAGTTTTTATATTATTTCAAGAATTTAATGTTTCATGTCAAAACCCCCTGAACAAACTTTCGTAAGCCGTGAATTTTGAATATCTCAAATTGTATAATATACTGAACAATTTTAATTTTTTTTCAAATGTTTCCAGTGTCGCTTCTCGCATTCTTACAAATCTGATGAAAGGAATTTACGATTTTTTCGGCGTAAATTAAGCCATTTTTTATAACGCAGCGAGAATAGTCGATGGGACAATTCATGCCGCTTTTGGAAAACATTTAAGCCGAATAAACACTGTCCGCAAAGAATTAAAGGCTTTAAGGATTGATCGAAAACTCCCAAAAGAAAAATCAGTTACGAGGCATTACAAAATGTAAGACAATTAATCTCCTCATCTTGAACAAGTTCTACGTTTGAATTTTCCAATAAAAATTATTAAATTTTTTTAATGTACAGCCTCAGCATTGTCATTTGAAACTGGTTTAGAAATTTTTGAAGAAGATTCTGAAACGCGGGAATAAATTGAAAGAATTTGAAAAGAAACGTTAATATTTCGTCAGTCTATGACAAACAAAGACAAAAAAGACGGAGAATGGCAATTCGAATCTTACCCGTGTCCTGTATGTGATAGAGGAGTTAATCTCGTAAGTCTTATGAAATTTTCAGAAAATTAACAAAAAACTTATAAGCAAAATGAATAAAATAAAATTCTAATAAAGGGTATGGTACTGTACGTTGATACATACAAAATTAGAATACACTGTTGGGGGTTTTTCAATTATTACGTAAGAAATTTGTGGGGAACAGGGGGGGTCTTCGTAATTTTTTATTATTTTATACAAGGGAAAGAGGGGCATTGGCATCTCTTGTAAGATTTCATATCGTCTAGAAAAATCAGTTTTAAATCTTGCCACTACTAACAATCCGCCAACGTTTGCGTTTTACAAAAATAATAGTGCTATTTTTCTTAAATCTGAGAAAATATGTCCTGAAAGAAAAAAATGGGAGGGGGTCAAGAAAATCTTATGTAAAATCTGGGTAGGGGGGGTTATAGAAATAATTATTGTTGCTTACATGCAGGAAGGGGGATACAAGTGATCTCAAAAGTCTTTACGTAATACTTGAACAGTAGGGTGGTCCAAAAATGCATGACAAATTTTTTTTTCATGCTAGAGGGCAACGATCCCCCCCATTTTGTTCCAAATCCGAAAAAAGAAATTCCCTAATTTTTAATTTTTTTATTTTAACAGGTGCCGGTTTTGACATGAAATTTCCCATGTAAAATGCATAGGTAAAAATCACTTTTTTGAGTTTTTAGAATAATCTTTTAGTGTTTGAAAAAATGAGACGGGAAAGTATGGGGAGGGGGGGCTGTAGAGAATTATCCAATGAAGAATTTCATCTATCAGAAATATGGATTTGACACCTCTAGCACGCCCCTACGAGTACCTGAAAACTACCTTTAAAACAAAAAATGCAATTCTTCATCAAAATTGACCTTTTGAACACTACATTCTCGTCTTTTTTACTAAAAGTTATTAATATTGGTCTAGTGAAATATTTATTATCATTGGTTAATTAATTTTTAATTATTTGAACAAATAGAATTTGTTTAAATAATTTTTTTTTTGAAAATTCGTTTTCCCCCCTAAAAATTATTACTATTAGTCTAGTGGAATATTTATTATGATTGGTTCATTAATTTTTAGTTGTTTAAACAAATAAGTCATTGTCAGTCATTAATTATTACTGATAAATATTCCACTAAACCCACAGTAATAATTTTAAAAAAATTCCAAACGAAATTATTCAAACAAATTCCATTTGTTAAAATAATTGAAAATGAATACACTAATGTTAAAAAATATTCCACTAGACCAATAGTGATAATTTTTAGAGAAAAAAAAAACGAATTTTCAAAAAAAATTGTTTAAACAAATTTCATTTGTTTACACAATTATAAATTAATTAACCAATGTTATTAAATATTCCACTACACTAATAGTATTAATTTTAAGGGAGAGAAAAATTAACAATGAAGAATTGACATTTGTTGTTTTAAGGGTTGTTTTCAGGTACTCGTGGGGTGTGTTAGGGGTGTCAAACCCATATTTCTGATAGATGAAATTCTTCGTTGGATAATTCTCTACAGGCCTCCATATTTTCCCGTCACATTTTTTCAAACCCTAAAAAATTATTCCAAAAACTCAAAAAAGTGATTTTTCCCCATGCATTTTACATGGGAAACCTCAAGTCACAACCGGCATCTGTTGAAATTGAAAAATAAAAAAATAACAAATTAGGGAATTTCTTTTTCGAATTTAGAATGAAATTGGAGGGATCGCTACCCTGAAAAAAACGTTTTTGAGCCACCCTATTGAACAGCCACATGAAAAAAGTGTGAATCAAAACGTAATGATAAAATACATACATCTGCATGCAATGAAGGCCTCCACAATCGAATTTTGGGATTCTTCAAAGCTCATTCTTCTTCTTAAAATCACTTAATATTAAAAATTCAATTCCATCAGAATTTTGAGCTTTTTTGGGCTCTTGAAGTCTATGATTTTTAGGCTCCTGGAAAATACCCACAACTTTGAGCTATAACCCTCAACGTCAAAAATCAACCCCGCTCTGCCACGTAGATACAACTTTGTCAAAAAATAACTTTGATCGAATTTTACAGCAGGAATAGAGTCTATGATATTTGGGCTCTTCGAAAATACCCACTACGAATTTTAGACTCCAAGCCTTAACGTCAAAAATGAAACCCTCTCTGCCACGTAGATACAACTTTGTCAAAAAATAACTTTTATCGAATTTTACAGCAGGAATAGAGTCTATGATATTTGGGCTCTTCGAAAATACCCACTACGAATTTTAGACTCCAAGCCTTAACGTCAAAAATGAACCCCTCTCTGCCACGTAGATACAACTTTATCAAAAAATAACTTTTATCGAATTTTACAATAGTAATAATTTCTGATTTTTGGGCACCTGGAAAACACCCACAACTTTGGGCTATAACCCGTAACGTCAAAAATCAAACCCTCTCTGCCACGTAGATACAACTTTGTCAAACAATAACTTTTTTTAGAATTTTACAACAGGAATAGAGTTTATGATTTTTGGGCTCTTCGAAAATACCCACTACGAATTTTAGACTCCAGCCCTTAACGTCAAAAATGAACCTCTCTCTGCCACGTAGATACAACTTCGTCAAAAAATAAGTCTTTTAGAATTTTAAAATGGCCATAGAGTCTGATTCTTGGGCTCCTCGAAAATACCCATTAAGATTTTTGGGCTCCAACCCCTAGCGTCAAAAATGAACCCTTATCTACCTCGTAGATACGACTTTGCCAAGAAATAACTTTTTTTAGAATTTTACAATGTCAATAGAGTCTCTGATTTTTCGGCTCCTAGAAAAAGACCCACAACGATTTTTGGGCTCCAACCCTTAACGACAAAAATGAACTCCTCTATATCACGTACATACGATTTTGTTAAAAAATAACTGTATTTAGAATTTTACAATTTCAATAGAATATCTGATTTTTAGGCTCCACAGAAAATACCCACATTGATGTTTGGGCTACATCCCTTAACGTTAAAAACAACCCCTCTCTACCACGTAGATACGACTTTGTCAAAAAGTAACCTTTTTGGGAATTTTTCAGATTCAATAAGATCTCTGATCTTTTTATTTCAAATCGTCTTGTAATATCAATTATTATCTACTTATTAATCCTTATTTTGTAATGTAATCTTAAAATCTTTATCATTTGTACTAACATTTTATCAACTGAAAAGGTTTTTCATCTGAAATTGTCGATTTCAAACGCTTGTAACTTTTATTTTTCACGTACCTAAAGCTGAATGTCAAAATTCTTCAAATGAAAAATGTACGCTTCAAAATCAAAATCCAAAATGGAAAATTTGTAAGCGAAAGATGTAAGCATTGTCAACAGTGGATGATATAACTGAAAAATATAAAAATTCAACTGATTATTCAGGAAACTGTTAAAATCAAATTCAGAAAGTTTTTTCCTTAATGTTTCTAAAATTTTCGACAAACAATAAATTTACTGCCATTTCTCGGGTTTTCCCTGTCTCGCAAGGTTCCCGGTCATTATCCGGTTTTCTCGGTTAGGGTCCGTTGAAGTATTATTTAACGCCTTTTTCAGATATTTTTTAACCCCCTGCCCTACGTAACGCTTTTTATATAGTAAGTGTATGTAACTTTAACATATTTGTAGCACTACAGCAAACCGCCTCCTCCTCCCCAGGTGCGTTAAGCAATACTTGAGCCGACCTTCAACCGACCGAGCGTCTACTTTAAAATTTTTATGATTTTCGACTTTGCAAGTGCTGAAACGTGATCCGTCAAAACCCAGAGATCGAAAATTTGGATGATTACTTTATACTCTCGTGAATATATTCCTGTGAATATTCTCTATTGCCATTGTAAAATGCGGAAAAAAGTTCTTTTTGGCAAAGTCGTCTCTACGAGGTAGAGAAGGGTTCATTTTTGCAGCTAAGGGTTTGAGCCCAAAAATCGTAGTGGGTATTTTCGAGGAGCCCAAAAAACAGAGACTCTATTGACATTGTAAAATTAAAAAAAAGTTATTTTTTGACAAAGTTGTATCTACGTGGCAGAGAAGGGCTCATTTTTAACGTTAAGGGTTGGAGCCCGAAATTTGTGGTGGGTATTTTCGAGGAGCCCAGAAATCATAGACTCTGTTCCTGTTGTAAAATTCTCAAAAAGATTATTTTTTAGCAAAGTCGTATCTACGAGGTAGAGAAGGGTTCATTTTTGACGTTGAGGGTTGGAGCCCAAAAATCTTTGTGGGTATTTTCTGGGAGCCCAAAAAAAGCCCAAAAATATGCTGTGATTCAATTACTCAATATTTTTAATTTTTTGAAGGGGGATGATTTTGGAAGTTAAGGGTTGGTTTGTGGAAATTTTTTTTGTGGATTTCAAGAGCCCAAAAAAAGCCCAAAGTTCTGGTGGCATTAAATTTTTTTATTTAGTGATTTTAAGAAGTGGAGGTGCTGAGTTCATGTAAGCTGGCACCACAACAAGAAAATTGATTTTTTGAAAAAAGTTAAGGAACCCAAAAATTTTAATTGACGCCCAAAAAAAGTCCAAAATTCGGAACTATGAAGAATCCCAAAATTCGATTGTGGAGGTGCTAGCTTAATGGACCTATGCAATGAGTAACTAATTACATGACTAAAATATATTCGAAAAGGTATGCCGAAAAATTATTCGTTAAAAAAGTGACAAACGTGAGATACAAAATCTGCTAATAATGATGTTAGATAATGTTAGATGGGAGTTCATATGGTCTCATTTTCACATTCCCGGCCTTCCTTTTTCAAACATATTTATATATTTGAGAATCTTTGAAATACTGTAAAATTGTTGAATGAAAAAATGTCATTTTTTATTTTCCACTAAAATTCTAAAAGTGTTTATGGTAATCTTGTATGGCATTCAAAAAGCAACATTTTTCCTCTCTTGACGTTTTTTCATATCGTGAATTATTTGGCTTACAATGTTTATTTTCGTGTGTTTTTTGGAATTTGCAAATGCTATAACTCTGTTAATTCTTGGTTTTGTGAAAAAATTGATGAGGATAAATTGTTCGCCTTTTTAAATACTATAAAGATTCGTACAGAGAATTATTGAATTGAAAAAAGTGGTCTCAAAAATAATCAAGATGCGCTCACTTTTTGAATGTGTGTCCAAAATGGCTGACTAACGAACTTAACGTTTAGTTTAGGACACCAAAAAAGTATATGAAAGGTCAATCTAATAGATTAATTTTGTCAAAAGTTATCGAGCTTACAGATATACAGACATACATATATTCACACAGACACAGATTTGTAAAACTTGTTTTTCGGATTCAGGGGGTCTCTAAACGTGGACATTTGATAAAAACTGGGGGGGGGGGGTCACATTTTACACAAATGTAATACGTTCTCTGATCAGAAACTAAAAAAACATGCTGTATAAATATATTAACTATACAATATCAAAATATAAATTACAAGACGTCTGCAATTGAACAAATTACGAAGAATATTTACTGAATACTGTAAAACTATCTTGAATTGTTTGAATTTTGTAAGGTTATTCATGATTTCTCTGCGAAATTCTCTGCGAAATTTCTCTGGGAAAAATGGAAAAGAAATCTTCGATTTCTTTTCAATTTTCAGTCTCACATAAAAAGGATATTGCGATTCCTATGCTTATTCCAGAGGCCTTAAAATAAAAAAACGCAAAAATGCCATTCTCGGTTACAATTCAGCCTCCTGGGAAAAAAGCAAGAGTAGAATCGGTGGATATAAAAGAATCGAAAAAACGAGAACGGAAAACGCTACTTCTACACACAGAGGTTCGTATGTTTGAATATGCATGAAAAAAAGATGCTTCGATAGTTTTGTCAATGTTTTTGTTACGGGACATAGAAGACTTTCCCAGTGCTGTTAAAGAAAGATCGCGTTCGCATGCTACGGAGGGATAGCAATTATTACCGTTTGTAGCTGCCGTAGGACCTATAAGATCGATGCATTCCTTTTGCGTTATCACTAATTCGCGATACACGTGCACTTCATTGGAACATGTCTTTCATTATTCTTTAACTATTCTCATATTTTTATTTATCTTGTAAGACAACATATAACATTTTTTTAAGATCCTCGCTTTCAATTTCATAATAAATTTCGCATATTTTTACGTTAGAAGTTGTTCTGGATCTTCGAAGATTTTCTCGTTATCTGACATCTGAAGCAGCTGATTACGTTAATTTTAATTACGTAATTATATAATAATAATTATATAATAATAATTACGTGATTTTATTCTTTAGCAGACATGCCACGTGCGCGCACTATGCTTATTGTTAATCGCGCAGACATTTTTGTGCAAAAACGCTGCATAACAGTTTTACTTAATCAAATGATCAAGTTCTAGGGAGAAAATCTGCTTTTAAAATTGTAATTTTCGCGTTTTCGCAATTTTCTTGCTTAGTTTTGGTGTTTTTGGTAAAGCGTTGTCTTTAATTTCAAATTTGTCATATCAAATATATTTCAGTAAAATAAACTGATATATTTGAATAATTTATACATTTCTTTAAAATATATTTCGGCCACGTAAAGAGGTTATCTTTCTGCCAATGGCCATACTAATAAAAATGAACAAAATAAGGCTTAAATAATTTGCAGATTATAGGCATCCATATATTTACAAAACTTTGAATTAGTTCAAAATAGCATAACATTTACATCAGAGGTTAAACTACTCCAAATCAGTACTTTCTGGTTTACAGAATTTAGAGGTTAACGATACAGTTATTAAAAAAACTCACAATCAAAATAAAGGTGTATAATTATATTCAAACGTGAACAAATGTTGTACTTTACGGCTGCCCCAAATGAAAGTATAATATTCGTCTTATCGTTTGGCGGGACAGTTGTACGCATAGGTACGCCTGGTGTACCCACATTTTTTCCGTGTACCAAATTGTCTGATACTTTAATTTCTTCAGCCATGTAAGTGACGCGTTGATATTCAATTTTTCGGTATCGATGTATCGTTCGATTAAAACGACTTCACTGCCTATATTTGCATCATACACGAATCACGGCTCGTACAACTGTAAAAGTCATACATTTCTCCCGTAAGTTGCATTCACAGCTCTGCGGTGCGTGAAAAACAGCGCAAAGAGACCTGATCGACCCAACTGCGTTGCATGTTTCGAAGAGACGTGAAGAAGACTCGAGGCTCATGTAATTCACGTCTATCACGACTGTGAACGGATTTTGGAACCAATTTTTTCCATCCACGACGCGTCGTTCACGCCTGAGAAACAGCGTGTCCGCTCGGTTCGTTTCCTCCGTGTAGTTTAGATTTATTAATATTTTTTCATAAGCTGATTTTGGTGCATAAAATTATTCATAAGAAAGCACATTTCATTTCGAACTTTATTACTAGATATATTTAAACGGAATAATACACTCTGCAGATTATTTCACAATACTAACATTCAAAATCATAATTTGCTACCTCAAATACTTGTACAAAATTATCGTTTGTGTAAAATTATAAAAAGTTAAAAAATTGAAAGACACATTATTTGCTCCAAATTGAAGGGTCACAAGGAAACAGGTAATGCGTCAAATTTGGCAGATTTTTAGGAGACAAAAAAGTTTCTATAAAATTTAATTTAGAATTACGGAAAATACAAAAAACACAACATTTTTATCTGTGGTTCTGCGATTACCCTCCAATTGTCGGATATATGTATATTAAAGTCTTAATACACAGCAATATAGAAATTTAGAATTGTAAATAAAAAACTGAGAAATTACAAAACGTAAATATTTTTACAAAAGTACAACAACGAAATATTTTTATTGTTCGACAAAAACTACTCACATTAAACTTAGTACATGAGTTAAAACAAAAAATGGTTTCACGGCGCAATATAAATGTATTTTGTAAAATAGCTTTAACCAGGCAAGCGAATTCAAAGATGAAGACGTAGAATAGTCTAACTTCTAAAAACAGCCAAATCATATAATATGTCAGGGGACGCAAATTTGCTCGTTGGTGAAGAAGACGGCACGATGTGAAAATCAAAAAACGAGCCTAGTTTTTCTTTGGCTAAACTTAAATGGTGCATTGCGGTGAGACCTGAAGGTTATTCACTTTTGAAACCTCCCGACCTTGAAATCTCAGGCGACGCGACCATGGACGCCGGAGAAGACGTTGTCCAGGTTGAGAAAATCGAAAAACGAGACTGGTTTTTTTCTTGACTAAATTCAAATGGTGCAATGGGATCAAAGCTGAAGATTATTCACTTTTTAAACCTCCCGACCTTTTTTGATGAAAATTTCGTCACTTAATTCAATTAGACTGAAGACGGCTGCTAGTGGGGCGATGGTCGTGGGTGCTAAAGCGTAGGCTTCGGACACACTTCTTCGGCTTGCGGGTTTGATTCCCGCCTCGCACTCTGGAGAGTCGCGGGCCCGGTACCTCTAGAGAAAAACGGTTTTCTCTAAGTACTTAAAGGTGTTGCTCTTGGTGGTTCGGAACCCACCTTAAACTCTAGGTCTCCCTTCCTTCTGAAGCCGGCCGCTACTTTTTCATTATATAAAGTTAGACACTTGAAATTTCAGAACAGTCGTTCCTCTTGATCTGCGTATCATATTTTATCCAGAATTTTTTATGTAATCTAAACTTGGACTGGGGATAGAAGCCCAAGAAAGTGATGGGAGCCGAGTTTAAAAGTCCTAATTGTCTGTCTTTGAAGTTTCATGATATAAACTAAAACTTTGTTGTTCAATAGAAAACCAAATTGTGGGCCCCGAGATGAAATTTTTAAAGAAAGGGACGTTCAGAAATTCTTAACGTCCGGCCGCCCTCGGCGACTCTTGAAATGCAACTCTTCTTAGGTATAATGGAATATTTCTTCCTAAAACAGCCAGGAGAATAATTGTTAGAGTAGCTCCCATGATACTCTTCACTATGCTACCATACTAATGGATACATTATTTGAAATGTTTTAAAATATCAACTAGGAAACGAAAATATATAATCCAATTGTTGGTACTGGGCCACCTAAACAAGTTTCACTTTAATGGGATTTAAATAACTTGCTCAAGTTCCGGCAGCTAGCATTGAAATGTAGCAAAAGGGTTAGCCCCAAAAAATTATTTGGAGTCTTGGAAACGAAAAGTTTTTGTGGAATTTCTGACTTCACTGTTATCGAATTTGAATAAATTTCACCAAGTCACAGTAGCATTAAAAACAAATATCAAAACTGGCAGTACTTCGTGGTCCAAGGTATAGATCATTTAATAGTGCTTTTGCGGCAGCAATAACACAATAAAGGCCTTTCAATACCTCATCTTGCCGGTAGTGGTAGGCGGGCAGCCTGCGCCTACCGACTGGTTAACCCAGGGCTCATGTTAAGTGTTCTTCCTTGATTAAATCCGGACTGAGGCAGATTTTTTATTGTTCTTCAAAAATTCATTTTTCCGGACGAATAATAAAATCTCGAATGATAATGTTAATGAGATTTAAGAATAAAATAAAACAAAATTATGCGAAAAGTTCTTCCATTAAAATTCAAACATGTTACCCTTTGTGGATAGTTTTTGAGGCACTTTAAAAACTTAATCTCTTATTGTATTGACCTCGTCTCTGGTCTTCCCTGGCTGAAAAAGTACCCAAAAAACTTTTATAACATCAATATCAATCATTACACCGGAAATAATGTCTTAGAAAACTACCTTACCTGCTTCGTTCAATAGTAGAACAGATTACTACAACAATTCTAACGGTGAATTTTCCATGAAAAATAGAATTTTCTTCGAAAAGAGCGGCGTGTACTTCAAGTGTTTATACTCTTTACATCATTTATACAAAAAATCAGACAAAATGGCTTCACCGTGTGACTTGAATCTAAGTTTTGCTATTTACACTCGATTTTCAGGGCCCTTAACGTTCACAGACTTTTGTTAAGATCAATATTTTTCGGGAACTTATGCACGATATTTTGAAATTAAATAATTCCTAATTAGGAGCACTTTTCGTCTGGATTTTTTAATGATACTTGTACTTCAGAATACCGGTTCATTAAAAATATATACGATAAAACATGTTAAGCATTAAGGCTGGGGAGATGTTGGACACATATCACATTTTGTTGGCCATAATTTGTTAGTATAAACTTTCGTTAAGTTACTGCGTACATATACTTCACACTGTTGAAAAATATAGGTGTAGAAATAACATGAACAAGACAAATAATAAGGTTCAATTGCTCTTGTTTGCTTACCTCACATGGTTCTTTACTTTTAGTTCGACAAAAACCCGGCATTTTAATTCCCCCAATAGGGATCTTCCTCTTTGGTTTGTGTTCCTCTGTTTCGAGATCCGGAGTAGGTGGCTTGCTGATATGTTTAGTATTTTGCGCATTCATCATCTTTTCTCTTTCTTCATCACCTATTTCTTTTTTATCCATGTTATTTTCCTGCAATTGATCTTGAATTGTCTGACTCATCAACCGTATCGTATGTGACTTGAAAAAAAAATCAGCAAGAAAAACATTGGTTAACAAACGAATTTCATGCCTACACTTTAAAAAAAGGGTTGTGGGATATGAGTACGTTTGACGTATGTAAAAAGTGGACTCACGTGCAGTGACGTGAAATTAGAAACGTTTAAAATTACACAAAAGTGCAAAATTCTTAACTGGACTGAAATTTGACAATTGATGTAAAATTAAACAAAGGAAAGTGGAAAATTCCTCTAAAATATCAACCTAACCTCATATACTTAAATCATAAAGATCATAATAAAAATATATTTATAATTATTCAAGCGTATATCGCACAAATTTTTTATTATATTATAAGTCAGAATCAGTCACTTGCCTTAATTCTTCCGCCGAAAGTGAGCAATGAAGTTTGAAAATTAAAATTCATGCTTTGTTCATGACACGCGAACAAAAGAGCGAAAAAGAAAGCTCAATCCCGAAAATTACACTAGCACGAAAATAAGAGGCAAGAGTTGTCCCTCAAGTTTGAGACGGCTCCTACCCCAAAACAGAGACAGCAGTTGCACGGAGAAAATCTGCTGTCGATATTGTAATTTGGGCGTTTTCGCAATTTATTGCTTAGTTTTGGTGTTTTTGGTAAAGCATTGTCTTCAATTTCAAATTTATTATCTGAAATATATCTCAGTAAAATACACTGATATATTTCAATAATGTATATCTTTTATTGATATATATTTCAGACACATTGTCGTACAAATAAAAATGAACAACAATCAAGCTTAATAAATTTGCAGGTTATAGGCATCCATATATTTACAAAAATTTTGGATTTACTTCAAAATGGCATTACATTTACGGAGTGGCTATTTCGCCATACAAGTATGACGAAATAGCCGACAGCAACTTATTTCGACATATAATTATGGCCAAACAAGGACGGTATTTTATTTCGCCCTTTCGGAATATATGCAGGAGAGGGTGGCGGTAAAAATAAGGAGAGTAACTTATTTATTATTATATGGCAGATTATAATAAAATGATTACAATACAGATTGAAACTAGAATTGAATCTTATCATTTACCGGTTGGCTTTAATCTTGAAATTAATCTAAAAAGTAAGAAAAAGTACTGTGAGGTCCGAAATAAAAAAAGTACAATGAAAATGTTAAGATGGGATGGTTAAAAGGGAGAAGACTATGAAACAGAAATGGGAAATCTATGGAGAGAAGTAGAGAGCGAAACCTTAGAGAAGAGATGGAAAAACTTTTTGAGCTGCACATGGAAAGCAGCAGAAAAAGTAGATTTAACTATTATTGGTACAGATTTAAATAAAGTAAATGAATTGGAGGGAGGAAGGTTCCATAAAGAATGTGAGGAACAAAGGGGAGAATTATGGAAAAGCTTGAGAAGTTTTCTGCTGAAAAAGGGGAGAAAGAAAGGATGGCATGGAAAGGGGAAAAAGCAAGTATAAGAAGCTAAGTGAAGAAAAAAAGAATGTAAAAAAGGAAAAGAAGGGGGGAAAAGTAGAAACGAGTCGGGACATGACAAGTTTTTGGAAAGCAGCGGGGAATTTTATACCAAAGAAAAAAAGGAGAGGGAGCAGGGTTAAAAAAGAAAGATGGATTAGGCATTTTAAAGGATTATTAGGAGCAAATAAGGACATCTCAGACGAGGAAGAGGGAGTAGAGGAGCTAAACAAGGATATAACCTTTAAGGAATTCGTTAAGAGTGTGTAAACAAGATTAAAAATAGGAAAGCTCCAGGGGAAGATGGGGTCCCAATTGAATTTGTGAAAGGATTACCAGAGGTCTGGGCGAAAGAATTACACCAAACACTAAATGGGCTGTGGGTAAAAGGGAAAGTGGTACCAAGTTGGGAAAAGGCGGGAATAATGCCAATATTTAAGGGAGGGGATGAGGAAGATAGGACAACTATAGGGGGGTTTCGTTGTTTGATACGGGGTACAATATATTAGCATCAATTATGGACGAAAGAATTAGAAATTGGATCGAAAAGCAAGGACTATACAAAGAGTCAGACAGGGTTCAGGAAAAAGAGATCAACGAGGGATCACATTTTTGTGTTAAATTCCTTAATTAACAATAAGCTAGAGACAGAAAGAGGCAAGCTTTACGTGGCTTTAAAAGATTTCAAAAAAGCATTTGGCACTGTAGATCGAAATTTACTATTTAAAACACTACACCTGCTAGGAATCAGGGGCAGAATGCTTGAGATGATCAAAGAAATTTATAAAGTAATCCTAAATGAAATAATTACAGAACAGGGAGTCACGGACAGTTTTGAAACCTCAATAGAAGTTAGAAAGGGATGCCCACTGAGCCCTACTCTATTTAATATATTCATAGACGACATTGATGAAATTTGGGAGCAAAATAATGAGGGGGAACTGTGATCGGTAAAAATATAATCTTTGCTTTGAAGTTCGCTCACGACCTGGCAAATGTTTCAGATTTCCCCGAGGGATTAAAAGATATGTTACGATCTTTGGAATAATATGTAGCCAGGAATAAATTAGAAATAAATGTAAAAAAATCGAAAATTATAGTATTCAAGGAAGGGGATAGAAGAACAGTTGCTGAGAAATGGAAAATATTTGGGGGCGAAGTACAGACTGTACGGGAATGAAGCTTGGGGGTGTAAAAGATGGGAAGAAACAGAGAGGGCTCAAGGAAACTTCATCAAAATGACTATGGGTCTAGATAGGAACACTACAGGGTACATCTGGAGAATGGAAACTGGGCGACATAGCACAGAAATCGAAGCGAGAAACAGAGTGTACCGATATGTGGAAGAAATTATGGAGATGGGACCTGAAAGATTATCTAAAGTCTGCTTACAGGAGGAGATAAGAGGAATACAAAATAACAATCCTTCAATATGTGGAGAGAAATTAATAGAGTCAATGAGGGAAGTAGGAGATAGAGAAACTTTGAACTGAATTCGTGAGGGAGTGTCGCGAGATGATAAGGGAGAATTTAAAAAAAGATTGCAGAACGAAATGGGAGCAGGAAGTACAAGAAGATTGGGGATGGATAAAAAAATCTTCTTATTGCAAGTGGTACATAAAATATAAAAAGAAAGTAGGTCTAGAGAGTTACTGGGCACATAAAGAAATAGGGTACAAGGACAAAGAAGAATGGGCTAGAATGAGGTGTAGGAATGTAGGAAAGGTAGAGAATAAAGGGTTAAATAGTGAAAAATGCAGACTTTGCAGTGCAGAAGATAGAGACATACTGCACATATGGACGTGGAGCAAGACACGGGAATTAATTGATAAAAATTTGATTCGGAAGGTACGTAGAAATTTGGTTGGCTAAAGGTAATATGGAGATCCAAGATAAACTTTGTAAAACTCTCGCTGGAGAACCGAGGCTAAGTCTCTGCAGATATGCGCGGGAAGTTGAACGAATAGCGCAAGATTTGACTCAAAATAATTAAGAAAATCTGTAATATCCATCGTTAGAGAGCGTTTGTGTAGCATAAAGACAGAGCTGGACAGTTCCCAAAGTATGTACCTGGAGATTCTGTTATATTTTTTCCAAATGTTCTCCGTACGTTTAAGTATTTAAGCCTAGTAATTACGTTATTAAGTAAGATATTACCCATGCATTTAAGCTTGTGCATTGGTAAAGTGAGGGAATGTAATATGTAAACACCCGGAAAGGGTATACATGTGTGAAATAAATTGATTGATAATAAAAAGATTAATCATTAAAAAGGCAATTGTAAATGCACCAGCGAAATTAGAGAGTAAGGGGCGAGTTAACCTCAAAATCTCAAGACATGGCTCAGAGGAAAACGAATGCGCGAAATTTAAATTTCATTATACTTAAATATTATACCTACGAAGGAAACATTTCAATTTTAGGAAAATAAAAATGAATTGTTAGGTCCGAATATATTTCAGTGCATGCAACTTCAAGTCACATAATCATTCGCCTCTTCGATATGTTGTGCATTATAAACTTTAGTGGGAGGTATTTCTTGTAGAACGTTTTAAAATAAGCACAGTTTTTTCTTAGAATTTTCTCAAATATATCGTCAGAAAAAAGCTATTTTTTGAGAGAAAAAATCTTATGGCCTCAAATATGGCCTAAGCCACATAAAACTTATAGAATGCGTCACTGATAGAATTAAACATGTAACAAACAAAAAATAAAAAGGTAAAGTATTTGACAAAATAGTAATTTAATATTTTCAGAAGAACATTGTAACTTTCAAGATTTTCTCATTTCTCGACAGATCTGGAATCTGGAAGGAAAATTTTAAAATCTCCATTAAGTAAAAAATTATAGCTGTTTAAAAAAAGAATTTATGAATATTTTTAAAGAAAACTTCAAAATTCAAATACTGATAACATCAGTTTGTTTTAAATCGGGAAAACAAGTTCCATTTAATTTTCTCTACAAGACAATTGTCGCCAAGAGATTCTACGATTTGAAGTTCAACTCTGGCCTCTGGAAAAAAAGGTTTCTATGATTTTTAGAATTAAAATGATATTGACGTTCAAGTCTTATGAAACAAGTAAGTTTAAAGCTTACGAAAAATAATTGTTTTACCAATATTTTTTTGTAGAAATTGTTTATAATAATTCAGTTGAGTATTATAAAAATAAATTATATTTTATAAGTGCATATTAGGGTGTTCTAATTTCTCGTTAGAAAAAGACTTTTTTTTAAATTTTATGCAAAATCTTTCATATTAGATTGATTGAACTGAAACTCAAGTTTTATCTTCGCAATCAATCAGTCATAGAATACAGATGAATAATTACTTTTTAAGAAACACTCCCCACAAGTCTGTTTTAGAATTTCAAAATACCCCATAAGTGAAAAAATGGGTTTTGCGAGTTTTTGGCGCTAATTATGATTTTTTGCGCTTTTTTATGCATATTGTTTCTAGTACACAAAATACCACTTTATACTGATAACTTGATATTTAACGAAATTGTTTTTAGCAATTTCCTCTTAGAATAATGCTAGAAAATTTGAGTTTTTTCCACAATTATTTTCCACTTTTTGTCCAATTCTCAATTAAAGTGAGTTGTAATTATTATTATTATTATTATTATTATTATTATTATTAATATTCAATTTGATTAATGCTAGAAAGTTGCGGTTTTTTCTAAAATTTAGAACTACGAGGGTAGTTCAATAAGTCCTTAGAATGAAGTATAAAAACCATTTTTTTTGGGTAATTTTTTTTTTATTTTTCAACATAATCTCCTTGGAGCTCTATCTGGAAATCTCTGTCCACCGAGCCATTTTTTCAAGTTTGGAAATAAGAAAAAGTCACTGGGGAATAAATCTGGTGAATACGGTGGGTATTCGACCAATTCGAATTTTAGTTCTTCAATTTTAGCCATTGAAACGAAGCATGTGTGAACTCGGGCATTGTCGTGATGAAAGAGAATTTTTTTCTCGCCAAA
>NC_046661.1:13034486-13039388 GCF_010883055.1 Belonocnema kinseyi | reverse complement strand
TCTAGTCGGGAGTGGTGCTGACTGAAAACAGATGATTTGGAGCGATTCGCGCGCCATCTGTTGGTCATTCTAAGGACTTATTGAACTACCCTCGTATTTGTCTACTTTTCATTTAGGGTGAACTAAAAATTAATTCAACTTAGCAAAAATAATAATTCAAACCAATTATTTTTGTTTATAACTATCTTCTTCTTTATTAATGCTATTTAGTTGCGTTTTCTTCTGAAATTACGTTATATATTGTGTCTTCTCTTAGACAAGCGCTAAAAAGTTTCTGTTTATTGAACTCTTGAAATTTGTCTCTAGGGTTCACTTAGTTAGGTATTAATTTATACAAGTTTTAAAACATCTTATTTAAACAATTGATTATTGTTTATGACTATCTTTTCTTAGAGTAAACCTAGAAAGTTATGCTTTTCTGAAATCTTTAGTTTTACTTGGACTTTTTAGTTACGACCAAATAATAAGTGAACCTCAAAAAGAATCATTTTTCTAATATTATTGTATGCAATTACAATTACCTTTTTATTTATTGATTTCGTTTCTATAATCTACCATATAATAATAAATAATTTATTCTCCTTATTTTGATTGTCACCCCCTCCTGTATATATTCAGAGAGGGCGAAAAAATACCGTCCTTATTTGGCCATAATTGTATGTCGAAATAAGTTACCGTCGGCTATTTCCTCATACTTGTATGTCAAAATAAGCTACCGTCGGCTATTCGACATACATGCATGTCGAAATAGTCGCAGTCTTACATTTACATCAAGGGTTAAATTACATTAAATCAGTACTTTCTCGTTTACATAATTTAGATGTTAACTATACAGTTATTGAAAAAGTTCAAAATCAAAATAAAGTATATTTGTTGTTTGAAAAATATATATCGTGATGATAAATCAGATAAACGACAACGCACGTATGCTCACGACTCGCATGACACTAGTCCCAAAAACGTGAACAATTGTTGTACTTTGCCACTAGTATAGCGCTTGCTTCGCAGAAGTGCAGCTGCTGTTAGAAAACGAGACAGCAGCTGACACAAAGAAAAGTATAAGATTATTCATAGCATTTTGCGCGACTATTGTACTTACAGGTACGTATGGTATGACAAAAAAATTTCTGTGTAGAAATTATACAAATTTTCGTTAGAAAATAGATATTCTACACAACATGTAGAAATTTGCTTTCTAACCTCTAATTTTAATGCGTCTAAAGTGACATTTTATATGTGTCAATTTACACTCTGAAGTTAAATGCAGCGTAAGTTTTACAGTGTTTTTTACGGTGCAAGTAATCTGATAACTAAGGGGTCATTACAAAAACAGCCGAATAGGCGTTTTTATAGAGGTTAAAGGTCCAGAATCTAAAGCTACAGAAATCCAGAATCTAAAACTGTACCACATTCTTGGAAAATGTGTCATTCTTGAGATATTCGCTATTATTGTTTATAAATACAAAAGTTAACATTTAAACTTCAAATTTTTGAAAATTTATTTTCCGTCTTCTGAGACAAAATCAAGAGAAACAATCGTTTCAGTATTTTTTCGATCCGGCGAACATTTATCACACAAAATCAAATAACATGTAAAATAAACGAAAAAGAATATGTTTATCAATAACCTTGAACCTATTTTATGAAAGAGAAAAAAGTAAGTCATTTTAAAGCATTGACTGAAATATATATTTTTGTAATAAACACTTATCCCATAAAGTTAGAAATTTGCTAAATAACAGTGCTTGATAAATACAAGTATGAATATCTGAAATTATTGGTAGATTGTTTCAATTTATACAAATTAGGATGATTGTTTAATTTACTCATTCTAAACTCATGTTACTCTTTGTACAAAATACATAAAGGTGTCAAAATTAGTATACTTATTTCTTAAAGTAGTAATAAACTTATTCTTTGACCTAAGATTGCCAAATTTAAATATATGCACCTGCACACTCGTTCCAACTTCATATCCGTTTCTGCGTGTAATTTGAAGGCTGGGAAACAATGATTTATTACTTATTTATATTGCTTATTTTTTGTACTTTTATTCGCTAAAGTGTGATTAGTGTCTATTTTTTAAAAAAGATGACCATAGACCTGAAGCTGAAACCGAAGGACGTAGATTAGGTGCAAAGGTTAGGGGCATACTGAAGCTGTATACCCCTAACATTTGCACAGTACCTAAGCCTTTGAATCGCCAGCGGACCTATCATGTGCCGGCCCGCAGCTCGCTTCCAAGTTTACAGTATCACCTTCAGGCCTGTTGCCATTCTCATAAAAACAGGCCTGACAGTCTCCATGGGATACAAAATTGGGACCAGAGTACTTTCCTTTATTTTCATAGGGTACTATTTTCGTGCTCAAAGGGTACACTTTTGACGAATATAGGGCACAAAAAAATAGTAAGGAAGCATAAGCTTGCAATACAAGGTGAATTAAAGGTTTGATATAATTTTTATTTTACTACCAGCTTTCTGAAAAGTCGGTGCATAAATAAGAAAAAAATATGTAATCTGCATAGATAACAATGAGTTACAAACTTTAGTGAGGAAACGTTCTTAGCAACAATAAGAAAATACATATCCCTGTATGTAAATCGATCGGAATGTAAGAATATAATTCCGATATTAAGCTTTGTAACAAAGTAAAGATGTGTAAATCTATAGTGCGTTGTTCACACATTTTATACAGTTTATATACAGTGTGTCCAAAGATGAACTCACCTATTTTAATGCCTCATGACCTTTTTCCTAGAGGTTGCATCAGTTCAATTTACAACCCGTTAGAAAAGTTAGGCTTCAAGGATTTTCGCCATGGTGTAGTACACGCCAGTCGAATGTTATCAAATTGCCGAAATGTATACTCAAAATAATTACTTCGTTGTGACAACTCAGCGTGCGTTTCGAAAGAAAAATGCCCGGATAACAGCGCCTAACAAAAATGCGATAAAAAGTTTGTACGATAAGTTTTGTACTTCTGGTTCTGTGGGCGATTGGTCGTGTGTGTATAAGCGTCGCCGAAGGCGTTCGAACGACAATTTTGAGCTTATAAAGCAGAGTATCACTGCTACCCCACGAATGCCTTTGCAACGCTGTGCTTCTAAGCTGAAGTGGTCTCCTTCTATGAGTTGCAAAACTGGATGTGTCGATAGATTCAACTTTAAACCAAAGCGAACAATCCTCTAGAGAGTCGATGGAAATATATCCAGTTCGGCAGCACGGCGCACAGTGAGAGGAAATGCACTTTTTTCGTTCAAAAATGTTCAGAGCCTTCAATTTTGGTCCGATTTTCATTTATTTTTTTTAATTAAAGTTCATAAAATTCTGAAGAAAAACTGAACTTTTCTACATAACAATTTTTTACGCTTTAATAACTGATTAGGTAAACTTTATATTGTCTTAAATGAATGTTTAGGGATTCATAGAATACAAATAATTTGCTAATTAGTCCATTTATTTGTTATAAAACAATTTTATGAAAAAATTAGCAAATAGTCTTATTATCGGTAAAAAAATTTTCTGTTTACTAAAAGTACTTCATATTAATGTAGGAATGATATATAATTACAAGAATAATTTAAAAGTTTATAATAACCATTCTTATAAACAATTCTTATGGCAAAATATTAAAAATTCAGATTTTTTCAAATTATAATTTCCTTCAATCGCCAGAACGACTTCAGGTCTATTGTTATAAATAATGCTCGTGATAAAATATTCAAATTTAAGGTTTTATCAAGTTTAATAAAACCTTAAATTTGAATATTTTATCACGAGAATTATTTATAACAATTGTTATTGTTAACTTTTCTAATATTTTTGTGACTAGCAGTCATTCATGCAATAGCTTAAAATATTTCCAGTGCAAAAATAAGAAAAATTTTATGCGAAAGGTCTAAAATTTTGAATTTGTTTATCTAATTTGTTTATAAAAATTCAAATTGTTATATTTTATCAAATATTATTAAATATTTATTATTTTAAGAAATACCTGAAGTCGTTCTGGCGATTGAAGGAATTTTAATTTGAAAAAATCTGAAATTTTAGTAATTTGCCATAAGAATTTTTTATAACAATGGTTATTATAAACTTTAAAATTATTCTTGTAATTATATATCATTCCTACATTAATATGAAGCACTTTTAGTAAACAGAACTTTTTTTACCGATAATAAGACTATTTGCTAATTTGTTCATAAAATTTGTTTATAAAAAATAAATCGACTAATGAGTAAATTATTTGTATTCTATGAATCCCTAAACATTCATTTAAGACAATATAAAGTTTACCTAATCAGTTATTAAAGCGTAAAAAATTATTATATAAAAAATTTCAGTTTTTCCATAATTTGAGTGAAAAAATAATTAATAAACAAGTAGAAGAGACAAAGGTTCAGAACGTCAATATCTTCAAAATTTAATGAACTTTAATTTAAAAAAAAAAATTAAAAATCGGACCAAAATTGAAGGCTCTGGACATTTTTGAACGAAAAAAGTGCATTTCCTCCCACTGCGCGGCGTCGCCCAGACGTTCGAGGGTTATTGGTGAAACTCTGCTTTGCCAGTTCAAAGTTCTCTTTCAGACGTCTTGGGCGACGCTTATACGCACACGACCAATCGCCCATAGAACCAAAAGCACGAAACTTTTCAAGCAAACATTTTATCGAGTTTTTGTTAGGCGCTTGTTATGCGGGCATTTTTCTTTCGAAACGCAGTCTGGGTTGTCACAACCGAGTAATTATTTTGAATATACATACACGGAGAAAAAAGTTCAGTGGCTCCTACCCTTGCAAGAGTTAGAGCCACTAAACGGAATAGTAAATTATGGACGGGCCACTACAAGAGTAGAATCTACTGAACGCGTGTTGAGTCGACTCTACTAGTCGCTGAAGAGTAG
>NC_046661.1:13029725-13034386 GCF_010883055.1 Belonocnema kinseyi | reverse complement strand
CTCTCCTACAGAAAAACCTAGTGACATTTGCCTTAAGGATTATTTTCCGATACATGCGCATGAGAAAATGACCTCTATGGCAAAAGTCACGTACTAGGTTTTTCCGTTGGACAGCAGACCGTGTGGGTATATGCAAGGAGTGTGCGTGTCTGGAATAAGTCTAATACTTGTTTTTTTTTCTTTTTTTTTATAAATAATACTTTTTTTACTTCCCTTCTTCATTTTATTTTTTTTTTTCATCGTTGTAATTATTATTATTATTTTTTTAAATAAATTGACCAAATAAATGAGAATTGATGTGTTATTTCACCCTAAATATTGGCACTTCATATGTGCAAATAAATTTTTTTTTTTTAAACACCCGTATTGTAGTATTTTTTTTCTAAAAGCATAGTATTTCAAGAGTACAATTCCAATTTTTCAGCTAAAAAATTAAAATTACGGGAGATAAGATGTTTTTAGTAAAAAATCCATTATTCCGTTTTTTTTCTTTTAGACATTTTTTTGCATAATTAAAATAAATAAATAATGAAAATACCCACCGTATACTAAAAAAGATATGTTGAACTATATTGAATTCAATTTTCTTAACAAAATATTCAATAGCGGATGAGTAATTGACGTTCAAATTCGCTCGGGTGTCGAAAACCCGAGACGCACTTAATGATCGGTTTACGAACGATGCACTTTCAGGGTTAAAAAATAAGCAAAGAATGGTGAGTTTGACTTTTACAAGTGAGTTCGAACTTCTTTTTCTTACTGCAATAAGCACTGTGCGAGATTGTCAGCTTTACTATTTAAAATGGGAAGTAAATAAATTCGGTGGCATAACTAGAAACAGTATTTACGCCACGGACATTTTGCAAAGTGAAATTGTCGGAAATTATTCTATAATGTTTCTCTTTTATCATAACATTAATTCAGACAATTACTCAAAGTGAACATAGCGAATAATGTCTACTTTATACTTCCATACTGTTTTTTTTGTTTGGTACGAAATTTTCAGAATTTAAAAATATTCTGATGAATTATACTTTTTTAAATAATTTCTTTACATTTTCTCTAATTATCCAAAAAGTGCGGTAGTTTGGAAAACAGTTTTTTAATCGCAAATCTTTTTCATGCTTATTTTCTATAAAATCATTCGTGATAAAATAGTTTACTTTTCAATGTTAAATACAATATTATAAATAGAGACACTAAACTCGTGATTCGTTCCAATCTGCAGGGTTTGCTTATTAATCTTTTAAGATTTCTTTTAATTGAGTCTAAATAATTTCACCTCAATTTCTTAAAAAAGTCTTTTTATTTATATTTTATAAGAAGGAAGAATTTTTATTTCGGCAATGTTAGACATGCATTGTTTTTTGAATTATTTCTTTTTCTTTTTGGAAAATGTAATAATCTAAATAGATTGGTTCAGAATCAACTAAAAAAATGTATTATTTGGAATTTTCTCAAATTTGTAACAAGAAAATCTACCATACTACTGATATATCACGATCTTTAATTTTCATATTATCGGAACTCAATAATTTGTTGTATCAAACAGTTTTTATTCTAATTCAGCATCCCCATATCTAGTGAGAAAATGTTTAATTTTGCAAAAAATTAAAATTATTTTAAAATAGTTATTTCGATTTTGTATTTGAATTATTATTACGTTGTTTGAACTATTTTTTATTTTTATATTATTTATGTAAACGAGTGTTGCGTTTTCATTAAAGTTAGATGATTGTGATATATAATAAAGTGAAATATGTACTTTAAAAATGTTGATATGAATTATTTTATAATATTGCATATCAGTTACTACTGATATATTTACTGTGTGAGTTACTGCTTCTCATCCAAATATTTTTCCTAAGTTCGTTACAAAACATTAGATAGCTTCTGTAAGAAATTAATTTTAAATGTTTAAAGCTACCTATTAGTATATAATATGTATAAAAAAATTACTGATCAAACTCATCACGACACATATACTCGTATTTCTCTGCGCGTGCAATTTTGTAAGCATAATCGTTAATTAAGTACAGTAATCGTATATCAAATTATTTTTTTCATTTCAAATGTGCAGTGCATATGTACATATACATACAGTAGGGCTCGTCGGGTCGGGACAAACCGGGTCTCCACTTTCGTTCCGGCAGGTCGCAGAAACAAATCTTCGCTACACCGCGTGGTATTGACGTACCTCGGAATTCTACTATTCTATATCCTACTATTTTCCATTGTTCACCCTACTCTTTTAAAAATCCAGTTTAACTTAATAAAACGAAGAATAGGATTGTATCCAAGTATTTAGTTACTTACTTTTTAGAAAAAGCCACAGGTTTAATCATATTCGATTCCTTGAAAAAATCATAAGATTCACACAGTTTGTCGTTAAAAACGTATTGACTGTATGTTGCGATGGACCCAATGTTAACAAGACCGTTCTTAGCTTATTTTAAGCAGAATTAAAGACCCGAAAGTTTAAACCGTTGATCGATATGGGAGCATGTGGCATCAATACGCGCGAGATGAGTATTTGAATAAATTTAATTAAAATTAGGATTGCCTTTTCACAAGTTTATTCAAGGCTCTAGCACTAGGTGCCTTAACTAGCTTTTGGAAGAATGGTGGAGCAAATGCCTGTGTCGAAGGAATATTTTTAAAAATTTGTTCCCAAAAACGGCCCTTCTCGGCTAGAAAAGAAAAAATACCGTATGTACTTTGCAATTCGTTGTTTATGGTGCGAAAATCTTTAACAAGAGTTTACATTATTAATGCAGAAAGAAGAATATCTCATACACGTATTGAGTGTTTAATTGAACACTCTCCTTACGATTCTGTTATTGAACATTGTAAAAGCATCCGTTCTAGAATCAAACCGCGTTTTTCAAAATGCTCCACTTTTAACTGAAGGAAAGTATATTAGGTCTAAGTTAACAATTACCGATGCTTGGAAAAAGTATGATAATATGGTGCACATTGTACCTATATTACTTGAATTAATTAATCTTTCCCAGGGTGCTTATAGATCTTATCAACTTTATTTATAAGAGCGAAGACGTATTGCTGATGAAAAGACTGCTGAAGTAGCTGCTGAAATACAGAGGAAAAGGCTTTGTTACGTAGCATCAAAAACAGAAATGAAAGTGTTGAGAATTTAGAAAAAAGATTTAATATATGCTGACACATCTTATAAACGCGCAGAAAGTGATGCCAAAGTAATGCAAAATGTACTAAAAGATTTTATAAAGAAGGCTATTACAGGTACAGAAATGACAGAAATTGTTAAGAGTTCCGAAAAATGGCGTGAAAAAGAACAGGTAAAAAGGAAGCCAGTAGATAAGTTACAATCCGATAAACGGTGTAGAAAATCTGATATTATAAACTCTGAGGTGAAAAAAAGACGAGTGGACCATTCTCAGTCCTAAGTTATAAGAGCTTCCTGTTTTACATTTTTTTGGTTATTTTCGCAAGTCCATGAAAACAAGAGCTGATATACGATATTGTGATATTCATCGATAATAATTCTAATATTAATAATATTGACTTTCATGTATTTAGTACTTAAGGGGGGCAAACCATGTAACGGCTTCAAAAAATAGATTTTTTTGCTTAAATGGAAGCTTGTCATCCCCAAAACATGCTGTAAAAGTTTCAGAGTCGCAGATGCATTCTTTAACCACTAAAAGCCCCGCGCGCCTGACGCTAGCCTGCCGATACTGCCTTTTTTCAAGATGTAAATCTTTAAACGCCTTTTTCTCGGTTTCATATTTTTCATAATTGCCCTGGCTGAACATGTTCAACATCTGTCCTTATAATTAAAAATTTTATGCATATTTATGGCTGAACAAAATTTATTTCTGAGTTTAAAAGTGCCTTAATAAACCATAAAAGTTTTTGAATGATTCGTTATATTTTTCATCCCCAAAAAATTTTCAAAATATTCCCTTATTTTTGAGGTGTTACATGGGTCGCCCCCCTTAAAGGGTTGATAATTACATTAGAGTTATATACTTTTGAGCGGATTTCATCTAAAGTAGTCCTAAAACTTAGGCTGGTGGATTATATACAGGGTGTCCCAAGACAATCGCTTCTATTTCAACGCCTCATAACTTATGGTGTACACGGAGAGAACTGGTAGAGTATATGCTACTATTCGCGTTTAGTAAGCTGATTTATAGTAATAGTAACTACTCGTTGATTTAAGAACACTAAACAGCGTTGTGTTGATTCTACTGAACAGAAGAGTACGAAGGCTGACTATCTGTTCAGTAAAATCGACTGTATAGCCCTCTGACGGTCCTTAGTTCTAAGTAAAAAGTTAACCAAAAAATCAATTTTCAGACCATTTAAATCTAATTTACAATAAATTTTAATTTTTTTTTTTAATTTTAATTTTAGTTTCATTTTTAATTTTAATTTTACTGTCAAAAAGTGACTTTTAAATCAAAAAGTTTTTTGAAAATTCAGACATTCAATTTTTGAAACAAATATATATAAAACATTTAGCAATATAAAATATCTTATTTTAATATTAGTTGTAAACCAAAAAATTAGAAAATTTCAGACCTAATAAATCTAATTTGTATGTGCTTAAGAATCCATTCCTAGTTTTTCAAGCTGCTGACAACTAGTCTCGATAGGTGAATGGTTAGGGTCCTTGA
>NC_046661.1:13025459-13029625 GCF_010883055.1 Belonocnema kinseyi | reverse complement strand
GTACTGACGAATCGACTGAGTCAAACAGCTCACCAAGCGTTTTACCCACTCCTAATACACTACATTACAAGAACCTACACTGTGAGAGTGCTTGCGATTGGCATTGAGTATGTCGCCCACAAAGTTGGTCGTTTCAGGGTTTCTGATAATAAATTAAAATATGCGAGAAAAACGTTGTCGGAAAGGGTTTTAACATTATGTTGTGTTCTCCATTACATGAATCGATTATATGTTGCCATTTACTTGATTTTTTTATTTTTCAGGAAGTAGGTTTTCAGTGGCTTCTTTGGCACTTTTTACAAGTTCTGAATTAGTGAGTTCACCTTCACTGTCATATTGAGTATAAGGGATTATCACTTTTTTTGTATAATCACTCATTGTGCCCTGTTTTTCACATTGCACGATTCCACCAGGAAAGCATCTACTGTTATACAATAGGTTATGTAGCTACTAAAAATAATAGAGACTCAAGATTCCGTGAATTTCTACTTATTCTTTTTAATACCAATAGGTGGCGGCAGTATCGATTGGCGGGAAGAAATATATTTTTTACATGAAAAAATAATCAAGGACATATATGAAACGAAGCTTAGCACACTGCAATAATGTTTTGGTGGGGAATTTAGCATTTCGCAGTTGCTAAGCAGACTTGTAAAGTAGCGTTTCTATAAACAATATAAAATATAATACTATGAAAAGGAAAGGCCAAATTTCTGAAAGTGCTTAACAATTCTGAGAACTTCTTCAAGATTTACGTTTTTTTTCGACGGGAAACTGAGAGAAAAGTAATTACTGAAGCAGACCCCTTTTTCAAGTCTTCGAGGGTTCAGAAGCGGGCAGACAATGGCCACCCTTCAACCTTTTTTCTTGTACACAATTCCCTCAATAGACATTAGCATAGCTCATTAAGGGCAGATGTTGAACATGTTCTGGGTCTCCTTCAAAATACTCTCCTCTCCAATGCACACACTTATCCCAACGGTGTTTCCACTTGTTGAAACAGTCCTGGTACGCTTCTTTTGTGATGGCTTTCAGCTCCTTTGTCGCATTTGCCTGAATCACCGAAATCGTCTCAAATCTTCTTCCTTTGAGGGTTTTTTTTTAGTTTTGAGAACAAAAAAAAGTCACAAGGAGCAAGGTCAGGTGAGTATGGGGTGTGGGGAAGAACAGTAATCGAGTGTTCGGCCAAAAACTCACGAGTTCTGAGTGCTGAGTGAGTTGGAGCGTGGCACAAATTTCGCAGTGACACGGTACATCTTCAATTTTTCGGTCAAAATCTCGTAACAAGATTCAACTGATATCCCACACTCTTCGGCAAGCTCCCTAATGGTCAGACGTCGATTTTCGCGCAAAAGGGTGTTGATTTTGTCTACGTGTGGGTCGTCAGTTGACGTTGAAGGACGCCTAGGACGCTCATAATCGTCAATCGACTGTCGACCACCCTTGAAACGTGCATGCCACTTGAAACATGCAGTACGCTTCATGGCAACATCACCGTAGGCGGTGCTGAGCATGGAAAATGTTTCAGTTGCAGATTTCCCGAGTTTCACACAAAATTTCACAGCAATTAGATGCTCTTTCAGGCTGTCCATTTTACAATCCGACAAACAAAAAAAAAACACTCGTTACTTAAAATCGTGTAGCTTATCAACAAATGAAGATATCTGGGACTGGAATACCGCGTTTTAAACAGCTGATCTGTACAAACTTAACAACACCAAGCGGATTCTCCTGAAACCAACTCGAGCCGCGAAATTCAAACAGTCAGCGTATTTTTTTAACAGACCTCGTACCAATCATTTTTATCTGGAATTGTGTAATTTGCACACTACAATATCACTATATTTAAAATAGAGCAAATTAAGAATATGTTTAGCCTTGATTAATTAATTTTCCAATATTTCAATAAATTTAATTGGTTTAAATATTTTTTCTTTCAAAATTTCGTTTTTTTTTTCTAAAAATTATTACTATTAGTCTAGTGAAATGTTAACATTGATTCAGTAATTATCAATTATTTAAACAAATTGAATTTGTTCAAGTGATTTTTTCTCAATTTTTTTAATGAATAATTATTACTATTTGTTCAGTAAAATATTGACCACCATTGGTTAATTAATGTTTCATTGTTTAAATAAATTTCATTTATTCAAATACATTTTTTTCTAAAATTATATTTTTTTACCAAAATATTACTGTGTTATCGTTAAGTGACAAACATTTATTTTCAATTGTTCACTAATCGTTAAAGTAATAAATTATTACTTATTTTTAACAATCTTAAATTTGTTTAAACAATATTTTTTCACAAAATATACTTCATGAAATTCAAATTAAAATAAAATATTCTCCATAAATATTATGGGATAATTAAACTTTCTATCCTCAAAATCTCACAACTAGCATTACGTTTACAAAAATAATAAATCGTATATTTATAATATTACTGCCTTAATTAACACAATAATTTTTCCAGATATCTTATTATTTCTTTTTCAAAGAACAAGAGTATTGAAATACTTTATATGATAATTGTAATCCGATAGGAGATCAGTCATTGACAAGAGAAATTCAAAACGCAATTCCGACCAAACCGTTTAATAAAGTCGAGCAACAGTTTTTTTCCCTAACTCGAGATTTTATCAGATCTCCTACAGGCACTCCCGTTATCTGATAATTAAACTCTTATTTTCAGTATAAATTGATTTATTTTCTACCGCATGTAAACAAGTGGAATTCATCCCTAAGAAACTGCCACTTTTTGGTAAGAGATGGCGCCAGGCCGTTTTCGTGGCGGTACCCAATTAGTACTTTAGGGGTCATAAGGGTAGTTTATAAGTGATTCTATGAAATACACTAACAAAAAAGTAATTTAAAAAAACTGATTGTTGGCATGTTTTTTCAAGATGGCGGAGCAAGCCGCCATTTTATTTGTGTTCAAATTTAGTATGTTATTTAGAACACTAAAATGAACAAAAATTGACACTAACTTTTCCGGTTTTAGTGCAAGGTAAAACTACCTATAGCCTGGGCTCTAACATTTTGAAACATTAGGAATCGACGTACTTTGAAAATACAGAAACTCTGACGGTTTATTTTTTTATAAATAAACAGTATTTTTTCAGCTTATTTAAAATGTTTTAATTAATTTCGGAAACGTAAAGTGTCCAGATAGTTGGTTATCGTTAACTAAAACAAATGACGCCCCTATGTCAAAATAAACACTAAAACATCCCAAAGATCAATATCCTTGTTTTTGTTCGATTTGTCCGAATGCATATTTTAAAAATGGAAAGGGGTTTGATAAGATGTAACAAAATTCTAAAACAAAACAGCATATCTCCAATTTATTGAATTTTAAACCAGGACAAACAATGCTAATGGCGGCATATGTGCCTTCACCTCCTGAATTGTTTTCAACATTTCCAGTCAACACTACTTCAATCGTCAAGTACGATGCTTTCGCTGCCTAATAACTTTAGGAGTCATATTATTGTCTATAATTCATAGTTATCGGCGGGAAAGGCAGAGCTTCTTTGGTATATTCAAAATGTTGCTAGTTGTAGCTCCTTGGCATTGTGTTCGGGAAAGAAAGAACTTTTTTAGGTATACACGGAAAAAAGTAGATAGATTCACTTTCTTGCCTTGTCAACTCTAAGTTTACTTGTTCGCATTGTACAAGGAACAATTTAAATAGTTTTTGAAACTGAATGAGACAGTAGTCTCAAAATATATAAAACCTAAAGTCAGCATTACTACTTCAAATTGTAAAAGGAAAGATTACTAGACAAGCAGCTTCAGTAGTTATTTGAAATATTACAGTTGAACATGTAAGCTGTATGAATAACTAATTTAACCCTGAAAGTGCACGTAGGGTGTTTGACACCCGCAATATTTTTTGAGTTCTCAAAACATTAATTTGCAAAAATTGAGTTTGTGTCGCCAACCACCTTTAATTGAGATCAATAACTGTAAGTAATGTAGGTTAGTATAGTTTAACCAGCGTCAGTATACGGACAGCAGCTGCTCAAAGTAGACCTTCCAAAATCCGCGGGTGTCAGACACCCGCCGTGGACGTAGTGAGTGAAAAAGTGTTTTTGGAACCAATTTTTGCATCGTGTTAGTATACATAGTTGGTGTTCTTTTAACGTAAGTACATAATGAAA
>NC_046661.1:13021648-13025359 GCF_010883055.1 Belonocnema kinseyi | reverse complement strand
ATTTGTTTGCGCCCATGAAAGATGCACTTGGAGGATTGCGATTTGACAACGATCAAGATGTTGAGGAATTCGTGCGCAATTGGTTGATGACTCGACCTCAAATTTTCTACAAGCAAGGAATTAACAAGCTTCCAAACCGCTGGCAAAAATGTGTAGAGCGTGAAGGAGACTATGTAGAAACATAATCAATAGTATTTTTGTATTGTTTTATAAATAAATAAATATTAAAAAAGAATTCCGGTTAATATTTGATTCACCCTCGTATTTATTATTATTTATTATAGTATATAGTATTATTTATTTAAGTTTTTCATAATTATATATATATATATATAATTATGGAAAACTTATTGCATTTTTGAAACGCCAATCAGTAGGATTCCACAGCAAAAGAATCTCAAGTTCTAACGGGTGAACAAATCCACCAGTTTTTCAATGAAGCTCCGGACAATAAATTTCGAGCTATGAAGGTAAATATAAACAATTCTTCTTTTTTGGCTTATTTCAACTGTTTTTGATTTAACATTAAAATATGTTTTGGTAAAAATATCAACTATTATATTTTTTGTTGAGAATTCATATTTTTTGTTGAAGTTGAACTCTTTTGATAAAAATTACTTTTTTTTGGTTAGGATTCTTTATTTTAGTTGAAAATTGATATTAACATATTAATTGAATTATTTTTAGGTCGCCTGTATTTTTTATGTTCAGGGTGCATGCAGAAGGGAAGAATTATGTAACCTTAAGATTAATAATGTCGAGGAACAAGGTTAGGTGCTTTTGGTTAAAACTCCCAACACAAAGAATAATAAGCCTAGATCATTCGTGTTCTTCGATGATTTTTATGATATCTGCAAAAAATAAATCGATATGCGAACAAACTACTGCCACAACCTCCAGATTTTTCCTAACCTATCGATATGGGAAATGTTTAAATCAAGTAATCGAAATTATTAAATCTGGAAATGTGCCAAAACGATTGCTTCCTATCTAAAACTACCAAATCCAGAGATTTATATTATAGATTACCGTGTCTGAAAGCTACATCGAGGATTCCTTCATGAACAAAAAAAAATCGCCCAACAAATTGGCAATTCGATCATTAATACGCCCACCACATCCACTTGGCAAGCACCAAGGTAGCATTAAAAAATGATCGATAAAACTTCACTAGAAAAGGTTAACATAAAGCAAAAGGAAATTTTGACAGAGAATTTTATCAGAGAAATTTTGTGAGATCATAAATCATGGGATGAAAATTACAATTATTTACTAATCAATAAATCTAATCTGTAAGCTGAACAATTCAAATACAAAAATTTCTGATTAAGAAGTTTGAAAAAATAGTAAATATTAACACTTCAGATTTTATTTATTATTAAAATATAATTAGAAAAAGAAAAAGTAGGAGAATAATATTATTTTATTTTTATGTTTTGCTCGAGGTAGGATTTTAACAATTTTTTCAGGAAGAAAAAGACGCAAGACATCGAAATGTGGCAATGTCGTCATTGTGGGAGGATGATTCCGGTGGAACTCTACATCCTTCATGTAACCTACTGTGATGAAATGTCGAATCGGACCAAAATTTATCACACGGTTTCGGATTCTGGAAGGAACAAATATATAAAAGGCGATTAGGTGGAAGCAAATGTGACGTGCGCCGAAGAAAGGGGGCTTACTCTGGAAAGTGAGATTTTCCAGGGCGAGCGGTAGAAGTCGACCTGATAGGCGCGACTTTTAGGAGAGACGAAAGACTCACGAAATCTTTCCTCTACACCTACCAATATATTATCACGTATATAGCGGTGCCGTTACCGCGTTTCACGGACGGGGTATAGATGAGACGCGGAGATATTCGCTTTCGATTTTTTTAGAGTAAACCCCCTTTCTCCGGCGCACGTTACGAATGAAGAATTTTAGCGCTGCAGGACAAGATGGTATAAAGAATTTCCGGTGGAAGCAGTTTACTTCTACACACCAACATCTGGCTCGCATATTCACCTCATATTTAGAGTCAGAAACGCCCATTCCGCAGTTGCTGGTATTAAGATGTACTATACTCCTACCGAAAAAAGGTAACTTGTCTGCCCCAGAGATTTGCAGACCAATAACTTGTTTGAACACATTGCATAAGGTCTTTACAGCTGTGCTGAACAACAGAATTGTTCGAAGAATTGAGTCTGTGTGGAGAGAGTTGTAAGAACATCGTGGCTCATAAAAGGTGTAGAAGGCTGCTGAGAGAACCTGCTAATTGACAGGTGTTAATTGACCTCTCATAGACTTATCATGTGTCTGTTGAAAAACTTGAAGTGTCATCCACAAATAGTGAGATTGGTGCCTCTTTGGAAAACTAGATTTACAATCTCATCTCGAAAATTCAAGTGACAACGAACAAAGTCATGTTTCATAGGGGCGACACCATGGGTCCTCTACTTTTTTGCAGCACACTTCTGCCTCTATCCCTCGCACTACAAAATTCTTCTGGATACCTATGTGGCGACATTAATCATCGCTATCATAAGTTCCCTCATGTATTTTATATGGATGAAATGAAGATCTACGCTTACGGTGAAGGCAAACTTCAGATTGCTTTAAATATGATCAAACAGCACACAGGAGAGATGCGTTCCCGATGCCACATAACATCATGCATATGCATAAGAGCTTGCATATCAAAACGTGTGTTCCGCGATTATACATCTCACGCCATCAAGGCGGACTTCTGAATCTCTAGGGTCTTCAAAACCGAATTGTTATAAGTACAGCTTACATTGTTGCAAATGGCAGAAATCTCCTAAAAATGTTCATAAACCACGAGATGATTGGCACAAGAACGTTCCTTTAGAAAGCCGCGGAACATGCGTTCCGAGACCATTGGCCTGCATTTTAAAATCAGAAGTAAGGAAGGTGGATTTCTCCATCAACATGCTTCTTTTCTAGAAGCTGAAGTAAAGAAGGCAGAGTTTGTGGTCAAAAGAGCAAACTTTTGCTTTTCTCACATCATAAGGGCTTAATTCAGTTACAGAGGGTTTCATTTTTGCATGCCAGGACGGTGCCATTTCCACCTTAGTATACCGTAGCCGTATTTTATGTCAAGAAGTTGCCAGCGGTAGGTGCAGAGTGTTGCATATATACGCTGAGTACCTAAAACACATACTATCTAATTGCCCCATCGAAGCGGGAACGACATATCTCTACAGACATAAATGGATTATAACTTTTTCACTTAATGTGACGTTAGAAATATTTCAATTAATTCCCAGTGATCAAGTTGTAAACTATTAACAGTATATGTGACATTCAGCCCTCAGACAGCTGAGACAAATTTGACAGGGGGTGCAACAGGTTCATACAATTTTATTTTTTTATTGTTGCAAATGAAAGTATGTGCTCCGAAATCACTAATAATACCAGTATAGTGTAAAAAAACTACCTGTTCGAACTCATATTTGAAAAATATAAATTTGTACACATTTCAAATTCCTATTCCAGTCGCGCTGTTTGCTTAAAGAACGCTATTTGTGTAAAAATAAGTTGCTTTTTAATATTTTGCAATAAAAAATTTATTTTTTTAACAATTTCTATTACATGTGTTTGCTAATGATGTACGAGGGTGGATTGATAAGTTTCCGGCCTGACTAAGAAAAACAACGTTTTTAAGAATTTTTTTTTTTTATTTCTCAACATAATCTCCTCCAAGGCTGATAC